>NC_141823.1:3906256-3913756 GCF_982586985.1 Callionymus lyra
AAACTGTGCAACACATTTGCAAAATTCAAAACAAATTAACAAACTGTGCAACACATTTGCAAAATATAAAACAAATTAACAAACTCTGCAACACATTTGCAAAATATAAAACAAATTAACAAACTGTGCAACACATTTGCAAAATATAAAACAAATTAACAAACTGTGCAACACATTTGCAAAATATAAAACAAATTAACAAACTGTGCAACACATTTGCAAAATATAAAACAAATTAACAAACTGTGCAACACATTTGCAAAATATAAAACAAATTAACAAACTCTGCAACACATTTGCAAAATATAAAACAAATTAACAAACTCTGCAACACATTTGCAAAATATAAAACAAATTAACAAACTCTGCAACACATTTGCAAAATATAAAACAAATTAACAAACTCTGCAACACATTTGCAAAATATAAAACAAATTAACAAACTGTGCAACACATTTGCAAAATATAAAACAAATTAACAAACTGTGCAACACATTTGCAAAATATAAAACAAATTAACAAACTGTGCAACACATTTGCAAAATATAAAACAAATTAACAAACTGTGCAACACATTTGCAAAATATAAAACAAATTAACAAACTCTGCAACACATTTGCAAAATATAAAACAAATTAACAAACTGTGCAACACATTTGCAAAATATAAAACAAATTAACAAACTGTGCAACACATTTGCTAAATATAAAACAAATTAACAAACTGTGCAACACATTTGCAAAATATAAAACAAATTAACAAACTGTGCAACACATTTGCAAAATATAAAACAAATTAACAAACTGTGCAACACATTTGCAAAATATAAAACAAATTAACAGACTGTGCAACACATTTGCAAAATATAAAACAAATTAACAAACTGTGCAACACATTTGCAAAATATAAAACAAATTAACAAACTGTGCAACACATTTGCAAAATATAAAACAAATTAACAAACTGTGCAACACATTTGCAAAATATAAAACAAATTTACAAACTCTGCAACACATTTACAAATTATAAAAGAAATGTAAACGGTATGAACACATTTAAAAGCTAATTTACAAACTCTAAAATAAATGTTCAAACTCTTGATCTAACTCTTCAAGGTCAGAGGTCGCTCATCTTGACCCAGATACAACACAAGGGTAAAAAAAACTAGAAAAAACACTGTGAGCATGTTTTTTCAATGTGTAGTTAATCTTTCTTTTTTAAAACACATTTGGCAAACTTTTGTCAAGGTTTTGTAAATTCTTTGAAAGAGTTTATAATTTTTTTTTTTACTTTGGATTCAGCAAAACAACCTCATTTAAACACACACTCGTATGAAGCTTCACACAATCATGCACAAATAGATGTACACAACCACATATTATGGACAGAAATAACGACACAACCATTATCACAAAAAATGCCTACATGTGACTGAAATATACACAACAATGTTCAAAGCTACATAAATGGATGTACAGACGGACACACACTATCAATCACACACGTCTTGACACAAACGCATGTATGCACGCACAACATCACACCCACACACAAATGTCACAAGTCATAAATACACACCAACAAATCTACATTGACACACTCAATGTGCTCACACAGAACCAACGACGCACACACATATATAGGCTACTTCACACATTTACAGACGTAAATACACACACACACACGCACACACACACACAGACAGCTACACCCACAGAGAGACACACACACAGTTAGTGGCCAGTCTGTGGTCTGTCATCAGCGGCAGGACGGCGGGCGTCTGAGTGTGTCCTTAGGAGACGCACAAAATCACTAAAAATAGTTTTAGTGCTAAAATAGTGAATGCTGGTTAAGTCAGTGTGTGTGTGTGTGTGTGTGTGTGTGTGTGTGTGTGTGTGTGCATGTACAAACCTGTGTGGGTTAATTATATGAGAGAGACCTGAAGACGTGACGACGCACAAGTATTCGTTGAATTGAAGGTTTGCGTGTGTACTTGTGTGTGCGTGGAAGGGGGTTGTGGGTTCATGTATACAAAATGTGTGTAGATGTGTATATACTGTATGTATTTGAAAGTAGTGAAGTGTTTACAAAATATTTGTGTACATGTATAAAACTTGTGTGTGCATGTGTGTATATTTATTTGAAAGTAGTCAAGTGTGTGTACATGTTTAAAACATGTGTATATGTATTTGAAAGTAGTCAAGTGTGTGAACATGTATAAAACATCTGTGTACCTGTGTGTACATGTGTGTATATGTATTTGAAAGTAGTCAAGTGTGTGTACATGTATAAAACATCTGTGTACCTGTGTGTACATGTGTGTATATGTATTTAAAAGTAGTCAAGTGTGTGAACATGTATAAAACGTGTGTGTACATGTGTGTATATGTATTTGAAAGTAGTCAAGTGTGTGAACATGTATACAACTTGTGTGTACATGTGTGTATATGTATTTGAAAGTAGTCAAGTGTGTGTACATGTGTGTATATGTATTTGAAAGTAGTCAAGTGTGTGTACATGTATACAACTTGTGTGTACATGTGTGTATATGTATTTGAAAGAAGTCAAGTGTGTGTACATGTATAAAACATGTGTGTACATGTGTGTATATGTATTTGAAAGTAGTCAAGTGTGTGTACATGTATACAACATGTGTGTACATGTGTGTATATGTAGTTGAAAGTAGTCAAGTGTGTGTACATGTATAAAACAAGTGTGTACGTGTGTAGATGTATTTGAAAGTAGTCAAGTGTGTGTACATGTGTGTATATGTATTTGAAAGTAGTGAAGTGTGTGTACATGTATAAAACTTGTGTGTACATGTGTGTATATGCATTTGAAAGTAGTCAATTGTGTGTACATGTATAAAACATCTGTCTACCTGTGTGTATATGTATTTGAAGGTAGTCAAGTGTGTGCACATGTATAAAACATCTGTGTACCTGTGTGTACATGTGTGTATATGTATTTGAAAGTAGTCAAGTGTGTGTACATGTATAAAACATCTGTCTACCTGTGTGTATATGTATTTGAAAGTAGTCAAGTGTGTGTACATGTATAAAACATGTGTGTACATGTGTGTATATGTATTTGAAGGTAGTCAAGTGTGTGTACATGTATAAAACATGTGTGTACATGTGTGTTTATGTATTTGAAGGTAGTCAAGTGTGTACAACAGTGTGTGTACACGGACATGTGTACTAAAAAAGATACATTATGTATTAACACATCTCTAACCTCCTCAGTGACATCACAGTGATGTCATCAGTTAGGCCCCGCCCACCCTGCCAGTTTGAGATCCCTGATCACCTGCTCTGACCCGGACCGTTGAGCAGAACCCTCGCTCGCCCTCGCTCGCCCTCGCTCGCCCTCCAAGCTTTATGCTGACAGGAAAAACTCCCATCATGCCGTGCAGCTAAACCAGAAGTGAAAGTGTGCAGAAAGTGTGCGTCAGCACTTTATCGTTACTGATATTAGTTGTGTGTGAGAAAATCCTCAGTTGTCGAGTGTTTTGTTATTGTGTGTGTGAGTGTTTGTGCTCGATGTGAACATCATTGTGTGGTCACTAGTGTTCTTGACTAAAATACACAACTGTGTACACATTCTGCGTATGCAATCTTACATGAATTGATTGTGTATTTCTATCAATTTGTGTGTAATTTTAGTGTGTTATTCTGTTTGTTTACATTTGGTTTTAATGTGTGAGAGTGTGTTTGTGAATCAGAAAGCTTGTGTGTTCACTCAAATGTTTAGATATGGGTTTTGTAAGCATGTGATTTGTGTTGTTTTAATTCGACACTCAGTGTTTGTGTGATATGTTTGTGTTAATGTGTTACACTTTGTACACTTGTGTGTGTATGAAATGAAAAATTGTATTCTTGTCTTTGTAAATGTTTGCATGGTTGGGTTTGTGTAGTGTTGGTCTCTGATTTGTCAAATGTGTAGCTGACGATTGCATGTGTGCAATTGTGTTTGTTATGATTGTGTTTTTCGAAGTTTGTCGTTGAGTTGTTTCTACATTTTTGTTTCTACATATATTTTTTTGTGTTTGTTATATTGTGTGATTGTATCAGTCTGATTGTGGTTGTTGGTATACTATTTGTGTGTTGTGTATGTATATGTTGTGTTTTGTGAGCATGCAATTTGTGTTGTTTTTAATTGTGGCTCAGTGTTTGTGTGATTTGTGTTAATGGTGCAACTTTGTTTGTGTACGAAATGTCCTTTTTTATTTGTGTTTGTGAATGTGTGCATGATTGTTTTGTGTAGTTTGTTTAGTGTGGGTCACCAAATGTGTAGAAGTGTGAAAATGTGTAGCCAATGATTGCGTGTTTGCAATTGTGTTTGTTATGATTTTCGAGGTTTGTCGACAAATTGTTTCTACATTTGTCATTTGTCATGATATTATTTGTTTTTGTGTGTGTAATTGTTTCAGTATGATTGTGGTTGTTGATATATTTTTGTGTGTTGTGTATGTTGTAAGTCGCTGCATGATCGTGTTTTTTTAGTATGTTTTTTTTGTTGTATGTTTTTATTTGTGGCTCAGGGTTATTTGTGTGATTTGTTTGTGTTTATGTGTGTAACGTTGTATGTTTGTGTGTTTTTGTGAGTTTATGAGATGTATTTTGTGGGAGTGTGATACATATCCGTTGTCACCATGTGCGTGTTTGTGTGTTTCAGATCTATGAGGGAATGTCTTGAACCGAGTTGTGTTAGTGCCTGAGTGTGTAGAGGGTTAATGTGTTATAGGGCATGAGTTAGTCGGTGTGTGTGTCTGTGTGAGTCTTTGTTTCTCTAAGTCCAGTGTCAGACTGACTCCAGGAAAAACTTAAATACTCAACTGCAATTTTAGATTCAGCTGACTAAAGAGTTCCTCTGAGAAATACTTATTGTGTGTGTCAGTGTGTGTCTGTGTGCGTCTGTGTGTGCCTGTGTGTGTCAGTGTGTCTCTGAGAAGAAATCGTAACTTTTCTTTAGGAATATTTGTTTAAGCGGTTAATGTTTGTGCAGCATATCCGTGCATTTGTGTGTGTGTGAGAGCGTGTGTGTGTGTGTGTGTGTGTGTGTGTGAGAGCGTGTGTGTGTGCGTGAGTGAGTGTGTATGTGTGCAGTGGTGCCACACATGGTTGTTCAGGTGTGAAGTTAGTTAGTGATGAGACTGACTCCACCTGTTGGACGACATATTTGTCTGGTGAACTTTGACCCCTACAGGAAGTCTGTTATTTTATTCTGGCTCGACAACATTGTGAACACACACACACACATAAACACACACACGCACACAAACATACACGCGCACAATTCTTCCCCCACAATTATGAACAGACGAAAGTCTACGAGTTTATGCTTTTTTTCTCTGGTAAATAAAACAGAATATATATAATAATATAAAATAAGGAAAAAAAATGTTATAATGAAATAAGACATTTGTTTTTATGTAAGAAAAAACTCTAACAAAAATGTTCTTCCTGATAAATCCACGATCTACAGAACTTACGTTCTAATCTTCAACCAAAAGATACAAACGGGTGCATCTTACCTCACAGTAACCACAGCTAGTACAGTTAGCCACTTGCTAAGCTAGCTAGTATAGCATTCAGTTAAAAATACTCTTTAGTTTACATTACTTTGGAAAAGAACATTATTTTACCTCCAGGGTCACTAAGCACTTAAACAACAAAACAATACACAATAAAAATTACTTACTTTCTTCTATGTATCATGTGTTTCCTAGCAGTACATTTCAGCCCTGTAGCTAGCATTGTTAGCCACTAAGCTAAGCTAGCTAGTATAGCATTCGGTTAAAAATACTCTTCATTTGACATTATAGTTTAAAAAAAAAATAATTCGAACTCTTCTTTCTAGCATGTGTTTCATTTACCGGGGGTTCATTTCATCTATCTGCAGCTAGCACAGTTAGCCACTTGCTAAGCTAGCTAGTATAGCATTCAGTTATTTTACCACCAGGGTCACTAAGCACTTACACAACAAAACAATACACAATAAAAAATGACTTACTTACTTCTATGTATCATGTGTTTCCTAGCAGTATATTTTATTCATGCAGCTAGCACTGTTAGCCACTAAGCTAAGCTAGCTTGTATAGCATTCAGTTATTTTACCACCAGGGTCACTAAGCACTTACACAACAAAACAATACACAATAAAAAATGACTTACTTACTTCTATGTATCATGTGTTTCCTAGCAGTAAATTTCACCCATGTAGCTAGCACTGTTAGCCACTGAGCTAAGCTAGCTAGTATAGCACCCAGTTAAAAATGGCCTTCAACTTTACAGTTGAAAAGAACTTGATAGGTTGCGATCTTGTACATATTAGGGGTGCTATGATAAGTAAACCTCCATCTTACTAGCAAAAAGCGCCAATAAATAATTTCAAGGTGGGCGCGTGTCTGCTTAAGACCTCGGCTCCTGCAAGGGTTTGGTCTGTAATTGAAAAAAAAAAGTGTCATTGTAATAGCTGTAACATGTTCATCGTCTTCATCGTCTTCATCGTCTTCATCCACCTTGTCTGACTCCTGGTCAGCGTTGATAAGGAGGATCAGAGGGATCCCATCTGACCTGAGATCAGGCTGTGGTGAGCAACAGACATGAGGTTTGGGGGGGGGGGGGGGGTTGATAACAACCAATGATACCCCCCTCCTCCCCCCTCCTCCCCCTCCTCACCCCTCACCCCCCACTCAGTCTGGACAGCCACAGGAAACACGTGGATCTGCAGGAACTAAACTAACTTCCTCTTCACGTAACAGACGGAGGGAGGAGGACGAGGGGCTGCTGGTCTCCGCGGGTCTTCGCTCTGATACTCTGACCTGCTTTCCAGCGTCTCCCTCCTCCTGCCCGGCTTCACCTCCACCTTCCCTCGCAGGACCAGCTCCTCTGGGACGAGGAGATGCGACCCGAGGGTGCGTGGCGTGGCGTCTGCAGCGAGCGAGAGGAAGCGAGTGACGGGAAGAAAGAAGGTGCAGCAGCTGCTGGAGATACGAAGATACGAGGAAGGAACGAACACACTCACACCTGACCACATCCTCAGATAATCTGCTCTGATATCAGCCACGTCTTCCTGAGCCGAGGTGTCCGTCACATCCACACTTCCTGTCAACTGTAGTCTTCTCTCAGGCTTATGTAACTGTTGCTGATCCACCTTCATCATCATCTTCATCATCATCATCATCTTCTTCATCATCATCATCTTCATTATCTTCTCTCAGGCTTATGTAACTGTTGCTGATCCACCTTCATCATCATCTTCATCATCATCATCATCTTCTTCATCATCATCATCTTCATTATCTTCTCTCAGGCTTATGTAACTGTTGCTGATCCACCTTCATCATCTTCATCATCTTCTTCATCATCATCATCTTCATTATCTTCTCTCAGGCTTATGTAACTGTTGCTGATCCGCCTTCATCATCATCTTCATCATCATCATCATCTTCTTCATCATCATCATCTTCATTATCTTCTCTCAGGCTTATGTAAC
>NC_141823.1:4128756-4163756 GCF_982586985.1 Callionymus lyra
TTAGATGTAAGAGAGTTTAATAGTAGATGTGACAGAGTTTGATAGTAGATAAAAGAGAGTTTGATAGTAGATGTAACAGAGTTTGATATTAGATGTAAGAGAGTTTAATAGTAGATGTGACAGAGTTTGATAGGAGATATAAGAGAGTTTGATAGTAGATGTAGAGTTTAATAGTAGATATAGATAGTTCTATAGTAGATGTGACAGAGTTTGATAGTAGATGTAACAGAGTTTGATAATAGATATAAGAGAGTTTGATAGTAGATGTGAGAGAGTTTGATAGTAGATATACGAGAGTTTGATAGTAGATATAAGAGAGTTTGATAGTAGATGTAAGAGAGTTTAATAGTAGATGTAGAGAGTTTGATAGTAAATGTGAAAGAGTTTGATAGTAGATATAAGAGAGTTTGATAGTAAATCTGACAGAGTTTGATAGTAGATATTCGAGAGTTTTATAGTACATGTAAGAGAGTTTGATAGTAGATGTAAGAGAGTTTAATAGTACATGTAGAGAGTTTGATAGTAAATGTGACAGAGTTTGACCGTAGATATAAGAGAGTTTGATAGTAGATGTGACAGAGTTTGATAGTAGATATAAGAGAGTTTGATAGTAGATTTAATTGTCTGTTTTATTCCCTGAATCTCCCTTCAGTCCTGCCACCTGTGCTGAACTGCAAGTTGGGTGATGTGACTCCAAAGTTCTTGTCCAAGACTCCCATGCAGGGCGATGTCCTTCACGCCACCGTGGGTCAACCCTTCACCATGGACGTGGAGGCGGAGGCGCAGAAGGACTCGTGCGTACTCACCTGTCTCTCTTCACCACAGTCGCACACTCAAGTCCACCTGTCTCTCCCTCCAGCATCTACGACTTCCAGGTGAGCGGCCCCCACAACATGAGCAAGGAGGTCCACGCCGGCGGTCGGGCGGACATGAGGCTCCGGTGGACGCCGCAGGAGAGCGACCTTCACTCCTTCAGTCCCGTCTGCTTCACTGCAGAGACTCCACATTCGTGAGCGAGACTTCCCAGCGCTGGAGGAAAACACGTTCCTTACTTTATGTTTTTTTTCGGTTCGCAGCCAGTCGGACATGAGGTGTGCCGTGATCATGGTGACCAGGTCCAGCATCTCTCGAGGTTTGACCTGTTTCAGAGAGTGAGGCTCTGGGAGACACATCCTTCTTTCACGTGATTCTTAAGAGCGCTCCTAAGAAGATCGTAGCACTTCATAGAGCTTCTTTACCAATCTGGAAAATGCAGCCATTGTCTAGTTCTGCCCCGGGTCCTCTTCTTAGTTCAACACCTCACTAGTCCAGGAGACCTTCTTTCAACCAAATTGTCTTGGAAGATCTGGGGCTTCACTCTGAGAGAGAGAGTCCAGACACCTGAGAAAACCGTGGAAGACAAGGAATCCTCCTTCCAAACAGGGGGATGGAAAGTTCTTGTACTTTAACGGCCGTCTCTGTATGTGACACACAGGTAACGGTGGTGTGAACTGCAAAGCCAATGAGATGACCGTGTTCCTGGAGAAAGCTTCCATGCCCGGGATTGACGAGAGATTCCTTGAGCTGAAGGATCCATCCTGCTCCCTGACCTCCAACAGCACTCACATCATGGGGACCATTTCCTTCAAAACCTGCGGGACCGAGCTAAAGGTGACGCGGATCACTCGCTTCCCCGTCGCTCCGGTGCTGACCGCTCTGGTTTCCTGCAGGACACGGGGGAGTACTTGGTCTTCACGAACCAGATCCGGTCTAAGGAGCTCAGTAAAGAGGTCATAGTCCGCAGGAAAATGGTGGCGGTGGATTTCTCCTGCCAGTTCCCCAAAAGCACCATGGTCAAGAACTCCTTCACCCTTCAAAACAGCGACTACATTTTCACCGAGTCCAGCTTCGGCAGCTTCGGTTACGCCTTCAACGTCTACAGGGACAGCAGCTACAAGCAGAAGTTTGAGGCCAAAAGCTACCCCTTGGAGCTGCAGCTGATGCAGCCCATGTACATGGGAATCACTGCCGAGTCAGAACTCACAAACCTGCAGGTGTTTGTCGAGTCTTGCAGAGCAACTCCTGATGAGAACGCAGAGAACCCCATGTATTACGACCTCATCAAGGACGGGTGAGTCTCAGAGTGAACGCATGACTGAAGTTGAGTCAGGTGTGAGAGAGTTTGATAGTAGATGTGACAGAGTTTGATAGTTGATGCGAGAGAGTTTGATAGTAGATGTGAGAGAGTTTGATAGTAGATTTGACAGAGTTTGATAGTAGATGTGACAGAGTTTGATAGTAGATGTGACAGAGTTTGATAGTTGATGCGAGAGAGTTTGATAGTAGATGTGAGAGAGTTTGAAAGTAGATGTGACAGAGTTGGATGGTTGATGTGAGAGAGTTTGATAGTAGATGTGAGAGAGCTGGATAGTTGATGTGAGAGAGTTTGATAGTAGATGTGACAGAGTTTGATAGTAGATGTGCGATAGTTTGATAGTAGATGTGAGAGAGTTTGATAGTAGGTGTGAGAGAGTTTGATAGTAGATGTGACAGAGTTGGATAGTTGATGTGAGAGAGTTTGATAGTAGATGTGAGAGAGTTTGATAGTAGATGTGAGAGAGTTTAATAGTTGATGTGAGAGAGTTTGATAGTAGATGTGAGAGAGCTGGATAGTTGATGTGAGAGAGTTTGATAGTAGATGTGACAGAGTTGGATAGTAGATGTGCGATAGTTTGATAGTAGATGTGAGAGAGTTGGATAGTTGATGTGAGAGAGTTTTATAGTAGATGTGCGATAGTTTGATAGTAGGTGTGAGAGAGTTTGATAGTAGATGTGACAGAGTTGAATAGTTGATGTGAGAGAGTTTGATAGTAGATGTGCGATAGTTTGATAGTAGGTGTGAGAGAGTTTGATAGTAGATGTGACAGAGTTTGATAGTAGATGTGCGATAGTTTGATAGTAGGTGTGAGAGAGTTTGATAGTAGATGTGACAGAGTTTGATAGTAGATGTGACAGAGTTTGAAAGTAGATGTGAGAGAGTTTGATAGTAGATGTGAGAGAGTTGGATAGTTGATGTGAGAGAGTTTGATAGTAGATGTGAGAGAGTTGGATAGTTGATGTGAGAGAGTTTGATAGTAGATGTGACAGAGTTTGATAGTAGATGTGCGATAGTTTGATAGTAGGTGTGAGAGAGTTTGATAGTAGATGTGACAGAGTTGGATAGTTGATGTGAGAGAGTTTGATAGTAGATGTGAGAGAGTTTGATAGTAGATGTGACAGAGTTGGATAGTTGATGTGACAGAGTTTGATAGTTGATGCGAGAGAGTTTGATAGTAGATGTGACAGAGTTTGATAGTTGATGCGAGAGAGTTTGATAGTAGATGTGAGAGAGTTTGATAGTAGATGTGACAGAGTTGGATAGTTGATGTGACAGAGTTTGATAGTTGATGCGAGAGAGTTTGGTAGTAGATGTGAGAGAGTTTGATAGTAGATGTGACAGAGTTGGATAGTTGATGTGAGAGAGTTTGATAGTAGATGTGACAGAGTTTGATAGTAGATGTGCGATAGTTTGATAGTAGGTGTGAGAGAGTTTGATAGTAGATGTGACAGAGTTGGATAGTTGATGTGAGAGAGTTTGATAGTAGATGTGAGAGAGTTTGATAGTTGATGTGAGAGAGTTTGATAGTAGATGTGAGAGAGCTGGATAGTTGATGTGAGAGAGTTTGATAGTAGATGTGACAGAGTTGGATAGTAGATGTGCGATAGTTTGATAGTAGATGTGAGAGAGTTGGATAGTTGATGTGAGAGAGTTTGATAGTAGATGTGACAGAGTTTGATAGTAGATGTGCGATAGTTTGATAGTAGGTGTGAGAGAGTTTGATAGTAGATGTGACAGAGTTGGATAGTTGATGTGAGAGAGTTTGATAGTAAATGTGAAAGAGTTTGATAGTAGATGTGAGAGAGTTTGATAGTTGATGTGCGAGAGCTGGATAGTTGATGTGAGGGAGTTTGATAGTAGATGTGACAGAGTTTGATAGTAGATGTGAGAGAGTTTGATAGTAGATGTGACATAGTTTGATAGTAGATGTGAGAGAGTTTGATAGTAGATGTGAGAGAGTTTGATAGTAGATGTGAGAGAGTTTGATAGTAGATGTGAGAGAGTTGGATAGTTGATGTGAGACAGATTGATAGTAGATGTGACATAGTTTGATAGTAGATGTGAGAGAGTTGGTAAGTAGATACAAGATAGTTTGATAGTAGATCTGAAAGAGTTTGATAGTAGATTTAGGAGAGTTTAATAGTAGATGTACGAGTTTGATAGTAGATGTACAGAGTTTGATAGTAGATGTGACAAAGTGTGATAGTACATATAAGAGAGTTTGATAGTAGAATTAAATAGTAGATATAGATAATTTGATAGTATATATAAGAGAGTTTGATAGTAGATGTAGAGAGTTTGATAGTAGATGTAACAACCCTCTCGGTAACACCTCCCCTAACGCTTCGCTGCCCAGACGACTGATCAAATCTGTTGATCACTTTTGATAAAGCAACATAGAAATAAAAATAAATCAGCTTTTTTGTAAACCTGTGAAGAATTAAACATGTGCCAATCAATAAATGCTAATTGACCGTCCATTAGTTCACTAATGTCCTTTTTTCTCCTTGTCTCGTAGGTGTTTGAAGGACGAGACGGTTCAGGTCCAACTGAAGGATCTGATGTCCTTCAATTTCGAGTTTAAAATGTTCAAATTCAACGGGATTTACAACATGGTGAGCCTCGGATCTCTTTGGGTTCAGACGTTAGAAGATCTTCGCTCAGTTCGCCTGAGAGCTAAGAGAACTTCAGCTCGAAGAATCTGTGATGACAAAATTCATATTAGCCTTTTTATTATGTTCATCTTGACAACTTAGAACCATTTACTGCTCAATTTGATCGAAGACAAAAAAAGAAAGTTGATGGTATTAAGTTCAATAAAAAAACAGGAAGGAACCGCGAGGGCTGGTGAGAAAACCAAAGACAGAAGCTGAGAGTCCAGCAAGTGTCACTCAACGAGTCTAACGAGTACGAAAACTAGTGATTTCAAACAGGAGTTCCAGGACATAAGATGAACAAAATAAACCAGGAAGTTGATTATTTTAAGACCATTACTTGACGTAGAGAATAGTCATAAAAAGTTATCGTTTCAACTTCATCCCAGTTTTTTTTCCAAAGTAATCGTCACAAAATAAAGAACTTCTTCGATCCGACCCGTGGGTCTGAGCTTCTGCTCGTTTGTTTGAAGCGACATATTTTCATGTCAAACACAGATTCCATAGACTATGTTCAAAGCAGCTGCCATTTCGCCGCCGGCCCTCGATAAATATCATAAAAAAACTAAAAGACTTGGAGAACTCGTTCTGTGGCATTTTGTGCTGAGCTGCAAACATACCACTCATCAGAGGCAACGCAACACAAATTAAAAAAGGTCAAAACTCACGTAATTTATGATATATTCATTCATTTCCTGTGCCGCGGTTTCCCTTCTGGCTCATCAAGCTTCTTTTTTTTAAGCGTTGTAGTGAATTTAGTGGAGAACCTACGTCTAGCAGGACCAGAGAAGTAAACGTAGGAACTTACGGTTTCAGGCTTTTAAGGGAACAAAGTCACGCCGAAGGAGAAAATGACGATACGTCTGATTTTCCAACTTCAAGATTACATCGTAGCTCGGTTTTTTCTCTCGTTCTTCCTGAAAATGTTACAACACCACACACATGGTCACATGGTTGGTACTACATTCATTTAACCGCTGGTGGAAGGATCGAATTTTTACGCTGCACACGTTAAAACCTGGCCTGGTATGGCAGTGGTTGAGTTGGGAGGGTTTTGTTGTATTCCCAGGCGACCTTGAGGTTGAGGGCTTAATGGTCTTGCTGGTGTTCTTCGCCTCCTCAGGTCTACATCAACTGTTTCGTCATGCTCTGCGATTCCCGAAGCTCTTCTTCGAGATGCGCCCAGGGTTGCATCCCGGAGGCGCCGAGCAGGCGCAGGCGTTCAGTGGGCGGCGAGACCAACGGCCACTACGTCTCTCAGGGGCCCTTTCAGCTGCTGGACCCGGAGGAACCGGACGATACCGTACCCGACGGCGCTTTGAAGCCCACTGCAGTGAGCCCAGAGGTCAACCGACGTCCAGGTGAGTGCTGACAAAACGATCAAAGACCCATTAATCCACCTGAGGTTCATGTTGCTTGCAGATACTTTGACCGCCAGCCCCGTCCACCGGAGCACCCCAGGGTCCCGTGAGTCCAGGTTTTGGGTCGACGACCTCAGGACATTTTTAAGCAGCAAAATCACCTTGACGATATTCGCCGGAACCTTCTTGGCCTCGGTGGGCCTGCTAGGGGTGGTGGTGGCCTACTTTGTTAGAGGGAGATCCTCAGAAGATCAGAAAGCTCTTCTCAGAGCGTACATGTGACCGAGTCACGTCAAAGATGTAACCTTCGGTGAACTGCTGGCTCTCATCTCTCACGTCTCGTTTGGTTGAACTTTAAAAGTTAGAGGTTTTTGAAACTCTGCTAGGATGCGGTGTCTTTCTAAATAAATACATTTCTTGCACCCAAAAATCTACAGTGTCATTGTTCATACAGTTCCTTCAGGCCAACATGAGTAGACTCAGTGTAGTACTGTCTCAAATCAAACTCTGTTACTACACACTTACAGTGTAGTACTGTCTCAAATCAAACTCTGCTGCTACACACTTACAGTGTAGTACTGTCTCAAATAAAACTCTGTTACTACACACTTACAGTGTAGTACTGTCTCAAATCAAACTCTGCTGCTACACACTTACAGTGTAGTACTGTCTCAAATCCAACTCTGCTGCTACACACTTACAGTGTAGTACTGTCTCAAATCCAACTCTGCTGCTACACACTTACAGTGTAGTACTGTCTCAAATCCAACTCTGCTGCTACACACTTACAGTGTAGTACTGTCTCAAATCAAACTCTGCTGCTACACACTTACAGTGTAGTACTGTCTCAAATCAAACTCTGCTGCTACACACTTACAGTGTAGTACTGTCTCAAATCAAACCCTGCTGCTACACACTTACAGTGTAGTACTGTCTCAAATCAAACCCTGCTGCTACACACTTACAGTGTAGTACTGTCTCAAATCAAACTATGCTGCTACACACTTACAGTGTAGTACTGTCTCAAATCAAACTCTGCTACTACACACTTACAGTGTAGTACTGTCTCAAATCCAACTCTGCTGCTACACACTTACAGTGTAGTACTGTCTCAAATCCAACTCTGCTGCTACACACTTACAGTGTAGTACTGTCTCAAATCCAACTCTGCTGCTACACACTTACAGTGTAGTACTGTCTCAAATCCAACTCTGCTGCTACACACTTACAGTGTAGTACTGTCTCAAATCAAACTCTGCTGCTACACACTTACAGTGTAGTACTGTCTCAAATCAAACTCTGCTGCTACACACTTACAGTGTAGTACTGTCTCAAATCAAACTCTGCTGCTACACACTTACAGTGTAGTACTGTCTCAAATCAAACTCTGCTGCTACACACTTACAGTGTAGTACTGTGTCAAATCAAACTCTGCTGCTACACACTTACAGTGTAGTACTGTCTCAAATCAAACCCTGCTGCTACACACTTACAGTGTAGTACTGTCTCAAATCAAACTCTGCTGCTACACACTTACAGTGTAGTACTGTCTCAAATCAAACCCTGCTGCTACACACTTACAGTGTAGTACTGTCTCAAATCAAACCCTGCTGCTACACACTTACAGTGTAGTACTGTCTCAAATCAAACTATGCTGCTACACACTTACAGTGTAGTACTGTCTCAAATCAAACTCTGCTGCTACACACTTACAGTGTAGTACTGTCTCAAATCAAACTCTGCTGCTACACACTTACAATGTAGTACTGTCTCAAATCAAACTCTGCTGCTACACACTTACAGTGTAGTACTGTCTCAAATCAAACTCTGCTGCTACACACTTACAGTGTAGTACTGTCTCAAATCAAACTCTGCTGCTACACACTTACAGTGTAGTACTGTCGCACATCAAACTCTGCTGCTACACACTTACAGTGTAGTACTGTCGCACATCAAACTCTGCTGCTACACACTTACAGTGTAGTACTGTCTCAAATCAAACTCTGCTGCTACACACTTACAGTGTAGTACTGTGTCAAATCAAACTCTGCTGCTACACACTTACAGTGTAGTACTGTCGCACATCAAACTCTGCTGCTACACACTTACAGTGTGGTACTGTCTCAAATCAAACTCTGCTGCTACACACTTACAGTGTAGTACTGTCGCACATCAAACTCTGCTGCTACACACTTACAGTGTAGTACTGTCTCAAATCAAACTCTGCTGCTACACACTTACAGTGTAGTACTGTCTCAAATCAAACTCTGCTGCTACACACTTACAGTGTAGTACTGTCTCAAATCAAACTCTGCTGCTACACACTTACAGTGTAGTACTGTCTCAAATCAAACTCTGCTGCTACACACTTACAGTGTAGTACTGTCTCAAATCAAACTCTGCTGCTACACACTTACAGTGTAGTACTGTCTCAAATCAAACTCTGCTGCTACACACTTACAGTGTAGTACTGTCTCAAATCAAACTCTGCTGCTACACAATTACAGTGTAGTACTGTCTCAAATCAAACTCTGCTGCTACACACTTACAGTGTAGTACTGTCTCAAATCAAACTACTACACACTTACAGTATAGTACTGTCTCAAATCAAACTCTGCTGCTACACACTTACAGTGTAGTACTGTCTCAAATCAAACTCTGCTGCTACACACTTACAGTGTAGTACTGTCTCAAATCAAACTACTACACACTTACAGTGTAGTACTGTCTCAAATCAAACTACTACACACTTACAGTGTAGTACTGTCTCAAATCAAACTCTGCTGCTACACACTTACAGTGTAGTACTGTCTCAAATCAAACTCTGCTGCTACACACTTACAGTGTAGTACTGTCTCAAATCAAACTCTGCTGCTACATACTTACAGTGTAGTACTGTCTCAAATCAAACTCTGCTGCTACACACTTACAGTGTAGTACTGTCTCAAATCAAACTCTGCTGCTACACACTTACAGTGTAGTTCTGTCTCAAATCAAACTCTGCTGCTACACTCTTACAGTGTAGTACTGTCTCAAATCAAACTCTGCTGCTACACACTTACAGTGTAGTACTGTCTCAAATCAAACTCTGCTGTTACACACTTACAGTGTAGTACTGTCTCAAATCAAACTCTGCTGCTACACTCTTACAGTGTAGTACTGTCTCAAATCAAACTCTGCTGCTACACACTTACAGTGTAGTACTGTCTCAAATCAAACTCTGCTGCTACACACTTACAGTGTAGTTCTGTCTCAAATCAAACTCTGCTGCTACACACTTACAGTGTAGTACTGTCTCAAATCAAACTCCGCTGCTACACACTTACAGTGTAGTACTGTCTCAAATCAAACTCTGCTGCTACACTCTTACAGTGTAGTACTGTCTCAAATTAAACTCTGCTGCTACACACTTACAGTGTAGTTCTGTCTCAAATCAAACTCTGCTGCTACACTCTTACAGTGTAGTACTGTCTCAAATCAAACTCTGCTGCTACACACTAACAGTGTAGTACTGTCTCAAATCAAACTCTGCTGCTACACACTTACAGTGTAGTACTGTCTCAAATCAAACTCTGCTGCTACACACTTACAGTGTAGTACTGTCTCAAATCAAACTCTGCTGCTACACACTTACAGTGTAGTACTGTCTCAAATCAAACTCTGCTGCTACACACTAACAGTGTAGTACTGTCTCAAATCAAACTCTGCTGCTACACACTTACAGTGTAGTACTGTCTCAAATCAAACTCTGCTGCTACACACTAACAGTGTAGTACTGTCTCAAATCAAACTCTGCTGCTACACACTTAGAGTGTAGTACTGTCTCAAATCAAACTCTGCTGCTACACACTTACAGTGTAGTACTGTCTCAAATCAAACTCTGCTGCTACACACTTACAGTGTAGTACTGTCTCTAATCAAACTCTGCTGCTACATACTTACAGTGTAGTACTGTCTCAAATCAAACTCTGCTGCTACACTCTTACAGTGTAGTACTGTCTCTAATCAAACTCTGCTGCTACACACTAACAGTGTAGTACTGTCTCAAATCAAACTCTGCTGCTACACACTTACAGTGTAGTACTGTCTCAAATCAAACTCTGCTGCTACACACTTACAGTGTAGTACTGTCTCAAATCAAACTCTGCTGCTACACACTTACAGTGTAGTACTGTCTCAAATCAAACTCTGCTGCTACACACTTACAGTGTAGTACTTTCTCACATCAAATTCTGCTGCTACACACTTACAGTGTAGTACTGTCTCAAATCAAACTCTGCTGCTACACACTTACAGTGTAGTACTGTCTCAAATCAAACTCTGCTGCTACACACTTACAGTGTAGTACTGTCTCAAATCAAACTCTGCTGCTACACACTTACAGTGTAGTACTGTCTCAAATCAAACTCTGCTGCTACACACTTACAGTGTAGTACTGTCTCAAATCAAACTCTGCTGCTACACACTTACAGTGTAGTACTGTCTCAAATCAAACTCTGCTGCTACACACTTACAGTGTAGTACTGTCTCAAATCAAACTCTGCTGCTACACACTTACAGTGTAGTACTGTCTCAAATCAAACTCTGCTGCTACACACTTACAGTGTAGTACTGTCTCAAATCAAACTCTGTTGCTACACACTTACAGTGTAGTACTGTCTCAAATCAAACTCTGCTGCTACACACTTACAGTGTAGTACTGTCTCAAATCAAACTCTGCTGCTACACACTTACAGTGTAGTACTGTCTCAAATCAAACTCTGCTGCTACACACTTACAGTGTAGTACTGTCTGACATCAAATTCTGCTGCTACACACTTACAGTGTAGTACTGTCTCAAATCAAACTCTGCTGCTACACACTTACAGTGTAGTACTGTCTCAAATCAAACTCTGCTGCTACACACTTACAGTGTAGTACTGTCTCAAATCAAACTCTGCTGCTACACACTTACAGTGTAGTACTGTCTCAAATCAAACTCTGCTGCTACACACTTACAGTGTAGTACTGTCTCAAATCAAACTCTGCTGCTACACAATTACAGTGTAGTACTGTCTCAAATCAAACTCTGCTGCTACACACTTACAGTGTAGTACTGTCTCAAATCAAACTACTACACACTTACAGTATAGTACTGTCTCAAATCAAACTCTGCTGCTACACACTTACAGTGTAGTACTGTCTCAAATCAAACTCTGCTGCTACACACTTACAGTGTAGTACTGTCTCACATCAAATTCTGCTGCTACACACTTACAGTGTAGTACTGTCTCAAATCAAACTCTGCTGCTACACACTTACAGTGTAGTACTGTCTCAAATCAAACTCTGCTGCTACACACTTACAGTGTAGTACTGTCTCAAATCAAACTCTGCTGCTACACACTTACAGTGTAGTACTGTGTCAAATCAAACTCTGCTGCTACACACTTACAGTGTAGTACTGTCGCACATCAAACTCTGCTGCTACACACTTACAGTGTAGTACTGTCTCAAATCAAGCTCTGCTGCTACACACTTACAGTGTAGTACTGTCTCAAATCAAACTCTGCTGCTACACACTTACAGTGTAGTACTGTGTCAAATCAAACTCTGCTGCTACACACTTACAGTGTAGTACTGTCGCACATCAAACTCTGCTGCTACACACTTACAGTGTAGTACTGTCTCAAATCAAGCTCTGCTGCTACACACTTACAGTGTAGTACTGTCGCACATCAAACTCTGCTGCTACACACTTACAGTGTAGTACTGTCTCAAATCAAGCTCTGCTGCTACACACTTACAGTGTAGTACTGTCTCAAATCAAACTCTGCTGCTACGCACTTACAGTGTAGTACTGTCTCAAATCAAACTCTGCTGCTACACACTTACAGTGTAGTACTGTCGCACATCAAACTCTGCTGCTACACACTTACAGTGTAGTACTGTCTCAAATCAAACTCTGCTGCTACACACTTACAGTGTAGTACTGTCGCACATCAAACTCTGCTGCTACACACTTACAGTGTAGTACTGTCTCAAATCAAACTCTGCTGCTACACACTTACAGTGTAGTACTGTCTCAAATCAAACTCTGCTGCTACACACTTACAGTGTAGTACTGTCTCAAATCAAACTCTGCTGCTACACACTTACAGTGTAGTACTGTCTCAAATCAAACTCTGCTGCTACACACTTACAGTGTAGTACTGTCTCACATCAAATTCTGCTGCTACACACCTACAGTGTAGTACTGTCTCAAATCAAACTCTGCTGCTACACACTTACAGTGTAGTACTGTCTCACATCAAACTCTGCTGCTACACACTTACAGTGTAGTACTGTCTCAAATCAAACTCTGCTGCTACACACTTACAGTGTAGTACTGTCTCAAATCAAACTCTGCTGCTACACACTTACAGTGTAGTTCTGTCTCAAATCAAACTCTGCTGCTACACACTTACAGTGTAGTACTGTCTCAAATCAAACTCTGCTGCTACACACTTACAGTGTAGTACTGTCTCAAATCGAACTCTGCTGCTACACACTTACAGTGTAGTTCTGTCTCAAATCAAACTCTGCTGCTACACACTTACAGTGTAGTACTGTCTCAAATCAAACTCTGCTGCTACACACTTACAGTGTAGTACTGTCTCAAATCAAACTCTGCTGCTACACACTTACAGTGTAGTTCTGTCTCAAATCAAACTCTGCTGCTACACATTTACAGTGTAGTACTGTCTCAAATCAAACTCTGCTGCTACACACTTACAGTGTAGTACTGTCTCAAATCAAACTCTGCTGCTACACACTTACAGTGTAGTACTGTCTCAAATCAAACTCTGCTGCTACACACTTACAGTGTAGTACTGTCTCAAATCAAACTCTGCTGCTACACACTAACAGTGTAGTACTGTCTCAAATCAAACTCTGCTGCTACACACTAACAGTGTAGTACTGTCTCAAATCAAACTCTGCTGCTACACACTTAGAGTGTAGTACTGTCTCAAATCAAACTCTGCTGCTACACACTTACAGTGTAGTACTGTCTCAAATCAAACTCTGCTGCTACACACTTACAGTGTAGTACTGTCTCTAATCAAACTCTGCTGCTACATACTTACAGTGTAGTACTGTCTCAAATCAAACTCTGCTGCTACACTCTTACAGTGTAGTACTGTCTCTAATCAAACTCTGCTGCTACACACTAACAGTGTAGTACTGTCTCAAATCAAACTCTGCTGCTACACACTTACAGTGTAGTACTGTCTCAAATCAAACTCTGCTGCTACACACTTACAGTGTAGTACTGTCTCAAATCAAACTCTGCTGCTACACACTTACAGTGTAGTACTGTCTCAAATCAAACTCTGCTGCTACACACTTACAGTGTAGTACTGTCTCAAATCAAACTCTGCTGCTACACACTTACAGTGTAGTACTGTCTCAAATCAAACTCTGCTGCTACACACTTACAGTGTAGTACTGTCTCAAATCAAACTCTGCTGCTACACACTTACAGTGTAGTACTGTCTCAAATCAAACTCTGCTGCTACACACTTACAGTGTAGTACTGTCTCAAATCAAACTCTGTTGCTACACACTTACAGTGTAGTACTGTCTCAAATCAAACTCTGCTGCTACACACTTACAGTGTAGTACTGTCTCAAATCAAACTCTGCTGCTACACACCTACAGTGTAGTACTGTCTCAAATCAAACTCTGCTGCTACACACTTACAGTGTAGTACTGTCTCACATCAAATTCTGCTGCTACACACTTACAGTGTAGTACTGTCTCAAATCAAACTCTGCTGCTACACACTTACAGTGTAGTACTGTCTCAAATCAAACTCTGCTGCTACACACTTACAGTGTAGTACTGTCTCAAATCAAACTCTGCTGCTACACACTTACAGTGTAGTACTGTGTCAAATCAAACTCTGCTGCTACACACTTACAGTGTAGTACTGTCGCACATCAAACTCTGCTGCTACACACTTACAGTGTAGTACTGTCTCAAATCAAGCTCTGCTGCTACACACTTACAGTGTAGTACTGTCTCAAATCAAACTCTGCTGCTACACACTTACAGTGTAGTACTGTCTCAAATCAAACTCTGCTGCTACACACTTACAGTGTAGTACTGTCTCAAATCAAACTCTGCTGCTACACACTTACAGTGTAGTACTGTCGCACATCAAACTCTGCTGCTACACACTTACAGTGTAGTACTGTCTCAAATCAAACTCTGCTGCTACACACTTACAGTGTAGTACTGTCGCACATCAAACTCTGCTGCTACACACTTACAGTGTAGTACTGTCTCAAATCAAACTCTGCTGCTACACACTTACAGTGTAGTACTGTCTCAAATCAAACTCTGCTGCTACACACTTACAGTGTAGTACTGTCTCAAATCAAACTCTGCTGCTACACACTTACAGTGTAGTACTGTCTCAAATCAAACTCTGCTGCTACACACTTACAGTGTAGTACTGTCTGACATCAAATTCTGCTGCTACACACTTACAGTGTAGTACTGTCTCAAATCAAACTCTGCTGCTACACACTTACAGTGTAGTACTGTCTCAAATCAAACTCTGCTGCTACACACTTACAGTGTAGTACTGTCTCAAATCAAACTCTGCTGCTACACACTTACAGTGTAGTACTGTCTCAAATCAAACTCTGCTGCTACACACTTACAGTGTAGTACTGTCTCAAATCAAACTCTGCTGCTACACACTTACAGTGTAGTACTGTCGCACATCAAACTCTGCTGCTACACACTTACAGTGTAGTACTGTCTCAAATCAAACTCTGCTGCTACACACTTACAGTGTAGTACTGTCGCACATCAAACTCTGCTGCTACACACTTACAGTGTAGTACTGTCGCACATCAAACTCTGCTGCTACACACTTACAGTGTAGTACTGTCACACATCAAACTCTGCTGCTACACACTTACAGTGTAGTACTGTCTCAAATCAAACTCTGCTGCTACACACTTACAGTGTAGTACTGTGTCAAATCAAACTCTGCTGCTACACACTTACAGTGTAGTACTGTCGCACATCAAACTCTGCTAATACACACTTACAGTGTGGTACTGTCTCAAATCAAACTCTGCTGCTACACACTTACAGTGTAGTACTGTCTCAAATCAAACTCTGCTAATACACACTTACAGTGTAGTACTGTCTCAAATCAAACTCTGCTGCTACACACTTACAGTGTAGTACTGTCTCAAATCAAACTCTGCTGCTACACACTTACAGTGTAGTACTGTCTCAAATCAAACTCTGCTGCTACACACTTACAGTGTAGTACTGTGTCAAATCAAACTCTGTTGCTACACACTTACAGTGTAGTACTGTCGCACATCAAACTCTGCTGCTACACACTTACAGTGTAGTACTGTCTCAAATCAAACTCTGCTGCTACACACTTACAGTGTAGTACTGTCTCAAATCAAACTCTGCTGCTACACACTTACAGTGTAGTACTGTCTCAAATCAAACTCTGCTGCTACACACTTACAGTGTAGTACTGTCTCAAATCAAACTCTGCTGCTACACACTTACAGTGTAGTACTGTCGCACATCAAACTCTGCTGCTACACACTTACAGTGTAGTACTGTCTCAAATCAAACTCTGCTGCTACACACTTACAGTGTAGTACTGTCTCAAATCAAACTCTGCTGCTTCACACTTACAGTGTAGTACTGTCTCAAATCAAACTCTGCTGCTACACACTTACAGTGTAGTACTGTCTCAAATCAAACTCTGCTGCTACACACTTACAGTGTAGTACTGTCTCAAATCAAACTCTGCTGCTACACACTTACAGTGTAGTACTGTCTCACATCAAATTCTGCTGCTACACACTTACAGTGTAGTACTGTCTCAAATCAAACTCTGCTGCTACACACTTACAGTGTAGTACTGTCTCAAATCAAACTCTGCTGCTACACACTTACAGTGTAGTACTGTCTCAAATCAAACTCTGCTGCTACACACTTACAGTGTAGTACTGTCTCAAATCAAACTCTGCTGCTACACACTTACAGTGTAGTTCTGTCTCAAATCAAACTCTGCTGCTACACACTTACAGTGTAGTACTGTCTCAAATCAAACTCTGCTGCTACACACTTACAGTGTAGTTCTGTCTCAAATCAAACTCTGCTGCTACACACTTACAGTGTAGTACTGTCTCAAATCAAACTCTGCTGCTACACACTTACAGTGTAGTACTGTCTCAAATCAAACTCTGCTGCTACACACTTACAGTGTAGTACTGTCTCAAATCAAACTCTGCTGCTACACACTTACAGTGTAGTACTGTCTCAAATCAAACTCTGCTGCTACACACTTACAGTGTAGTACTATCTCAATTCAAACTCTGCTGCTACGCACTTACAGTGTAGTACTGTCTCAAATCAAACTCTGCTGCTACACACTTACAGTGTAGTACTGTGTCAAATCAAACTCTGCTGCTACACACTTACAGTGTAGTACTGTCGCACATCAAACTCTGCTGCTACACACTTACAGTGTAGTACTGTCTCAAATCAAACTCTGCTGCTACACACTTACAGTGTAGTACTGTCTCAAATCAAACTCTGCTGCTACACACTTACAGTGTAGTTCTGTCTCAAATCAAACTCTGCTGCTACACACTTACAGTGTAGTACTGTCTCAAATCAAACTCTGCTGCTACACACTTACAGTGTAGTACTGTCTCAAATCAAACTCTGCTGCTACACACTTACAGTGTAGTACTGTCGCACATCAAACTCTGCTGCTACACACTTACAGTGTAGTACTGTCTCAAATCAAACTCTGCTGCTACACACTTACAGTGTAGTACTGTCTCAAATCAAACTCTGCTGCTTCACACTTACAGTGTAGTACTGTCTCAAATCAAACTCTGCTGCTACACACTTACAGTGTAGTACTGTCTCAAATCAAACTCTGCTGCTACACACTTACAGTGTAGTACTGTCTCAAATCAAACTCTGCTGCTACACACTTACAGTGTAGTACTGTCTCACATCAAATTCTGCTGCTACACACTTACAGTGTAGTACTGTCTCAAATCAAACTCTGCTGCTACACACTTACAGTGTAGTACTGTCTCAAATCAAACTCTGCTGCTACACACTTACAGTGTAGTACTGTCTCAAATCAAACTCTGCTGCTACACACTTACAGTGTAGTACTGTCTCAAATCAAACTCTGCTGCTACACACTTACAGTGTAGTTCTGTCTCAAATCAAACTCTGCTGCTACACACTTACAGTGTAGTACTGTCTCAAATCAAACTCTGCTGCTACACACTTACAGTGTAGTTCTGTCTCAAATCAAACTCTGCTGCTACACACTTACAGTGTAGTACTGTCTCAAATCAAACTCTGCTGCTACACACTTACAGTGTAGTACTGTCTCAAATCAAACTCTGCTGCTACACACTTACAGTGTAGTACTGTCTCAAATCAAACTCTGCTGCTACACACTTACAGTGTAGTACTGTCTCAAATCAAACTCTGCTGCTACACACTTACAGTGTAGTACTGTCTCAATTCAAACTCTGCTGCTACGCACTTACAGTGTAGTACTGTCTCAAATCAAACTCTGCTGCTACACACTTACAGTGTAGTACTGTGTCAAATCAAACTCTGCTGCTACACACTTACAGTGTAGTACTGTCGCACATCAAACTCTGCTGCTACACACTTACAGTGTAGTACTGTCTCAAATCAAACTCTGCTGCTACACACTTACAGTGTAGTACTGTCTCAAATCAAACTCTGCTGCTACACACTTACAGTGTAGTACTGTCTCAAATCAAACTCTGCTGCTACACACTTACAGTGTAGTACTGTCTCAAATCAAACTCTGCTGCTACACACTTACAGTGTAGTACTGTCTCAAATCAAACTCTGCTGCTACGCACTTACAGTGTAGTACTGTCTCAAATCAAACTCTGCTGCTACACACTTACAGTGTAGTACTGTCGCACATCAAACTCTGCTGCTACACACTTACAGTGTAGTACTGTCTCAAATCAAACTCTGCTGCTACACACTTACAGTGTAGTACTGTCGCACATCAAACTCTGCTGCTACACACTTACAGTGTAGTACTGTCTCAAATCAAACTCTGCTGCTACACACTTACAGTGTAGTACTGTCTCAAATCAAACTCTGCTGCTACACACTTACAGTGTAGTACTGTCTCAAATCAAACTCTGCTGCTACACACTTACAGTGTAGTACTGTCTCAAATCAAACTCTGCTGCTACACACTTACAGTGTAGTACTGTCTCACATCAAATTCTGCTGCTACACACTTACAGTGTAGTACTGTCTCAAATCAAACTCTGCTGCTACACACTTACAGTGTAGTACTGTCTCAAATCAAACTCTGCTGCTACACACTTACCGTGTAGTACTGTCTCAAATCAAACTCTGCTGCTACACACTTACAGTGTAGTACTGTCTCAAATCAAACTCTGCTGCTACACACTTACAGTGTAGTACTGTCTCAAATCAAACTCTGCTGCTACACACTTACAGTGTAGTACTGTCTCAAATCAAACTCTGCTGCTACACACTTACAGTGTAGTACTGTCTCAAATCAAACTCTGCTGCTACACACTTACAGTGTAGTACTGTCTCAAATCAAACTCTGCTGCTACACACTTACAGTGTAGTACTGTCGCACATCAAACTCTGCTGCTACACACTTACAGTGTAGTACTGTCGCACATCAAACTCTGCTGCTACACACTTACAGTGTAGTACTGTCTCAAATCAAACTCTGCTGCTACACACTTACAGTGTAGTACTGTCGCACATCAAACTCTGCTGCTACACACTTACAGTGTAGTACTGTCTCAAATCAAACTCTGCTGCTACACACTTACAGTGTAGTACTGTCTCAAATCAAACTCTGCTGCTACACACTTACAGTGTAGTACTGTCTCAAATCAAACTCTGCTGCTACACACTTACAGTGTAGTACTGTCTCAAATCAAACTCTGCTGCTACACACTTACAGTGTAGTACTGTCTCAAATCAAACTCTGCTGCTACACACTTACAGTGTAGTACTGTCTCAAATCAAACTCTGCTGCTACACACTTACAGTGTAGTACTGTGTCAAATCAAACTCTGTTGCTACACACTTACAGTGTAGTACTGTCGCACATCAAACTCTGCTGCTACACACTTACAGTGTAGTACTGTCTCAAATCAAACTCTGCTGCTACACACTTACAGTGTAGTACTGTCTCAAATCAAACTCTGCTGCTACACACTTACAGTGTAGTACTGTCTCAAATCAAACTCTGCTGCTACACACTTACAGTGTAGTACTGTCTCAAATCAAACTCTGCTGCTACACACTTACAGTGTAGTACTGTCTCAAATCAAACTCTGCTGCTACACACTTACAGTGTAGTACTGTCTCAAATCAAACTCTGCTGCTACACACTTACAGTGTAGTACTGTCTCAATTCAAACTCTGCTGCTACACACTTACAGTGTAGTACTGTCTCAAATCAAACTCTGCTGCTACACACTTACAGTGTAGTACTGTGTC
The DNA here is from genome assembly GCF_982586985.1 of Callionymus lyra. Lineage (NCBI taxonomy): Eukaryota > Metazoa > Chordata > Actinopteri > Syngnathiformes > Callionymidae > Callionymus > Callionymus lyra. The sequence goes on from NC_141823.1 coordinate 4,148,498, forward strand.
AAATCAAACTCTGCTGCTACACACTTACAGTGTAGTACTGTCGCACATCAAACTCTGCTGCTACACACTTACAGTGTAGTACTGTCTCAAATCAAACTCTGCTGCTACACACTTACAGTGTAGTACTGTCTCAAATCAAACTCTGCTGCTACACACTTACAGTGTAGTACTGTCTCAAATCAAACTCTGCTGCTACACACTTACAGTGTAGTACTGTCTCAAATCAAACTCTGCTGCTACACACTTACAGTGTAGTACTGTCTCAAATCAAACTCTGCTGCTACGCACTTACAGTGTAGTACTGTCTCAAATCAAACTCTGCTGCTACACACTTACAGTGTAGTACTGTCGCACATCAAACTCTGCTGCTACACACTTACAGTGTAGTACTGTCTCAAATCAAACTCTGCTGCTACACACTTACAGTGTAGTACTGTTTCAAATCAAACTCTGCTGCTACACACTTACAGTGTAGTTCTGTCTCAAATCAAACTCTGCTGCTACACACTTACAGTGTAGTACTGTCTCAAATCAAACTCTGCTGCTACACACTTACAGTGTAGTACTGTCTCAAATCAAACTCTGCTGCTACACACTTACAGTGTAGTACTGTCTCACATCAAATTCTGCTGCTACACACTTACAGTGTAGTACTGTCTCAAATCAAACTCTGCTGCTACACACTTACAGTGTAGTACTGTCTCAAATCAAACTCTGCTGCTACACACTTACAGTGTAGTACTGTCTCAAATCAAACTCTGCTGCTACACACTTACAGTGTAGTACTGTCTCAAATCAAACTCTGCTGCTACACACTTACAGTGTAGTACTGTCTCAAATCAAACTCTGCTGCTACACACTTACAGTGTAGTACTGTCGCACATCAAACTCTGCTGCTACACACTTACAGTGTAGTACTGTCGCACATCAAACTCTGCTGCTACACACTTACAGTGTAGTACTGTCTCAAATCAAACTCTGCTGCTACACACTTACAGTGTAGTACTGTCGCACATCAAACTCTGCTGCTACACACTTACAGTGTAGTACTGTCTCAAATCAAACTCTGCTGCTACACACTTACAGTGTAGTACTGTGTCAAATCAAACTCTGCTGCTACACACTTACAGTGTAGTACTGTCGCACATCAAACTCTGCTGCTACACACTTACAGTGTGGTACTGTCTCAAATCAAACTCTGCTGCTACACACTTACAGTGTAGTACTGTCGCACATCAAACTCTGCTGCTACACACTTACAGTGTAGTACTGTCTAAAATCAAACTCTGCTGCTACACACTTACAGTGTAGTACTGTCTCAAATCAAACTCTGCTGCTACACACTTACAGTGTAGTACTGTCTCAAATCAAACTCTGCTGCTACACACTTACAGTGTAGTACTGTCTCACATCAAACTCTGCTGCTACACACTTACAGTGTAGTACTGTCTCAAATCAAACTCTGCTGCTACACACTTACAGTGTAGTACTGTCTCAAATCAAACTCTGCTGCTACACGCTTACAGTGTAGTACTGTCTCAAATCAAACTCTGCTGCTACACACTTACAGTGTAGTACTGTCTCAAATCAAACTCTGCTGCTACACACTTACAGTGTAGTACTGTCTCAAATCAAACTCTGCTGCTACACACTTACAGTGTAGTACTGTGTCAAATCAAACTCTGTTGCTACACACTTACAGTGTAGTACTGTCGCACATCAAACTCTGCTGCTACACACTTACAGTGTAGTACTGTCTCAAATCAAACTCTGCTGCTACACACTTACAGTGTAGTACTGTCTCAAATCAAACTCTGCTGCTACACACTTACAGTGTAGTACTGTCTCAAATCAAACTCTGTTGCTACACACTTACAGTGTAGTACTGTCTCAAATCAAACTCTGCTGCTACACACTTACAGTGTAGTACTGTCTCAAATCAAACTCTGCTGCTACACACTTACAGTGTAGTACTGTCTCAAATCAAACTCTGCTGCTACACACTTACAGTGTAGTACTGTCTCAAATCAAACTCTGCTGCTACACACTTACAGTGTAGTACTGTCTCAAATCAAACTCTGCTGCTACACACTTACAGTGTAGTACTGTCTCAAATCAAACTCTGCTGCTACACACTTACAGTGTAGTACTGTCTCAAATCAAACTCTGCTGCTACACACTTACAGTGTAGTACTGTCTCAAATCAAACTCTGCTGCTACACACTTACAGTGTAGTACTGTCTCACATCAAATTCTGCTGCTACACACTTACAGTGTAGTACTGTCTCAAATCAAACTCTGCTAGTACACACTTACAGTGTAGTACTGTCTCACATCAAAATCTGCTGCTACACACTTACAGTGTAGTACTGTCTCAAATCAAACTCTGCTGCTACACACTTACAGTGTAGTACTGTCTCAAATCAAACTCTGCTGCTACACACTTACAGTGTAGTTCTGTCTCAAATCAAACTCTGCTGCTACACACTTACAGTGTAGTACTGTCTCAAATCAAACTCTGCTGCTACACACTTACTGTGTAGTACTGTCTCAAATCAAACTCTGCTGCTACACACTTACAGTGTAGTTCTGTCTCAAATCAAACTCTGCTGCTACACACTTACAGTGTAGTACTGTCTCAAATCAAACTCTGCTGCTACACACTTACAGTGTAGTACTGTCTCAAATCAAACTCTGCTGCTACACACTTACAGTGTAGTTCTGTCTCAAATCAAACTCTGCTGCTACACATTTACAGTGTAGTACTGTCTCAAATCAAACTCTGCTGCTACACACTTACAGTGTAGTACTGTCTCAAATCAAACTCTGCTGCTACACACTTACAGTGTAGTACTGTCTCAAATCAAACTCTGCTGCTACACACTTACAGTGTAGTACTGTGTCAAATCAAACTCTGTTGCTACACACTTACAGTGTAGTACTGTCGCACATCAAACTCTGCTGCTACACACTTACAGTGTAGTACTGTCTCAAATCAAACTCTGCTGCTACACACTTACAGTGTAGTACTGTCTCAAATCAAACTCTGCTGCTACACACTTACAGTGTAGTACTGTCTCAAATCAAACTCTGCTGCTACACACTTACAGTGTAGTTCTGTCTCAAATCAAACTCTGCTGCTACACACTTACAGTGTAGTACTGTCTCAAATCAAACTCTGCTGCTACACACTTACAGTGTAGTACTGTCTCAAATCAAACTCTGCTGCTACACACTTACAGTGTAGTACTGTCTCAAATCAAACTCTGCTGCTACACACTTACAGTGTAGTACTGTCTCAAATCAAACTCTGCTGCTACACACTTACAGTGTAGTACTGTCTCAATTCAAACTCTGCTGCTACACACTTACAGTGTAGTACTGTCTCAAATCAAACTCTGCTGCTACACACTTACAGTGTAGTACTGTGTCAAATCAAACTCTGCTGCTACACACTTACAGTGTAGTACTGTCGCACATCAAACTCTGCTGCTACACACTTACAGTGTAGTACTGTCTCAAATCAAACTCTGCTGCTACACACTTACAGTGTAGTACTGTCTCAAATCAAACTCTGCTGCTACACACTTACAGTGTAGTACTGTCTCAAATCAAACTCTGCTGCTACGCACTTACAGTGTAGTACTGTCTCAAATCAAACTCTGCTGCTACACACTTACAGTGTAGTACTGTCGCACATCAAACTCTGCTGCTACACACTTACAGTGTAGTACTGTCTCAAATCAAACTCTGCTGCTACACACTTACAGTGTAGTACTGTCTCAAATCAAACTCTGCTGCTACACACTTACAGTGTAGTTCTGTCTCAAATCAAAATCTGCTGCTACACACTTACAGTGTAGTACTGTCTCAAATCAAACTCTGCTGCTACACACTTACAGTGTAGTACTGTCTCAAATCAAACTCTGCTGCTACACACTTACAGTGTAGTACTGTCTCACATCAAATTCTGCTGCTACACACTTACAGTGTAGTACTGTCTCAAATCAAACTCTGCTGCTACACACTTACAGTGTAGTACTGTCTCAAATCAAACTCTGCTGCTACACACTCACAGTGTAGTACTGTCTCAAATCAAACTCTGCTGCTACACACTTACAGTGTAGTACTGTCTCAAATCAAACTCTGCTGCTACACACTTACAGTGTAGTACTGTCTCAAATCAAACTCTGCTGCTACACACTTACAGTGTAGTACTGTCGCACATCAAACTCTGCTGCTACACACTTACAGTGTAGTACTGTCGCACATCAAACTCTGCTGCTACACACTTACAGTGTAGTACTGTCTCAAATCAAACTCTGCTGCTACACACTTACAGTGTAGTACTGTCGCACATCAAACTCTGCTGCTACACACTTACAGTGTAGTACTGTCTCAAATCAAACTCTGCTGCTACACACTTACAGTGTAGTACTGTGTCAAATCAAACTCTGCTGCTACACACTTACAGTGTAGTACTGTCGCACATCAAACTCTGCTGCTACACACTTACAGTGTGGTACTGTCTCAAATCAAACTCTGCTGCTACACACTTACAGTGTAGTACTGTCGCACATCAAACTCTGCTGCTACACACTTACAGTGTAGTACTGTCTCAAATCAAACTCTGCTGCTACACACTTACAGTGTAGTACTGTCTCAAATCAAACTCTGCTGCTACACACTTACAGTGTAGTACTGTCTCAAATCAAACTCTGCTGCTACACACTTACAGTGTAGTACTGTCTCACATCAAACTCTGCTGCTACACACTTACAGTGTAGTACTGTCTCAAATCAAACTCTGCTGCTACACACTTACAGTGTAGTACTGTCTCAAATCAAACTCTGCTGCTACACACTTACAGTGTAGTACTGTGTCAAATCAAACTCTGTTGCTACACACTTACAGTGTAGTACTGTCGCACATCAAACTCTGCTGCTACACACTTACAGTGTAGTACTGTCTCAAATCAAACTCTGCTGCTACACACTTACAGTGTAGTACTGTCTCAAATCAAACTCTGCTGCTACACACTTACAGTGTAGTACTGTCTCAAATCAAACTCTGTTGCTACACACTTACAGTGTAGTACTGTCTCACATCAAATTCTGCTGCTACACACTTACAGTGTAGTACTGTCTCAAATCAAACTCTGCTGCTACACACTTACAGTGTAGTACTGTCTCAAATCAAACTCTGCTGCTACACACTTACAGTGTAGTACTGTCTCAAATCAAACTCTGCTGCTACACACTTACAGTGTAGTACTGTCTCAAATCAAACTCTGCTGCTACACACTTACAGTGTAGTACTGTCTCAAATCAAACTCTGCTGCTACACACTTACAGTGTAGTACTGTCGCACATCAAACTCTGCTGCTACACACTTACAGTGTAGTACTGTCGCACATCAAACTCTGCTGCTACACACTTACAGTGTAGTACTGTCTCAAATCAAACTCTGCTGCTACACACTTACAGTGTAGTACTGTCGCACATCAAACTCTGCTGCTACACACTTACAGTGTAGTACTGTCTCAAATCAAACTCTGCTGCTACACACTTACAGTGTAGTACTGTGTCAAATCAAACTCTGCTGCTACACACTTACAGTGTAGTACTGTCGCACATCAAACTCTGCTGCTACACACTTACAGTGTGGTACTGTCTCAAATCAAACTCTGCTGCTACACACTTACAGTGTAGTACTGTCGCACATCAAACTCTGCTGCTACACACTTACAGTGTAGTACTGTCTAAAATCAAACTCTGCTGCTACACACTTACAGTGTAGTACTGTCTCAAATCAAACTCTGCTGCTACACACTTACAGTGTAGTACTGTCTCAAATCAAACTCTGCTGCTACACACTTACAGTGTAGTACTGTCTCACATCAAACTCTGCTGCTACACACTTACAGTGTAGTACTGTCTCAAATCAAACTCTGCTGCTACACACTTACAGTGTAGTACTGTCTCAAATCAAACTCTGCTGCTACACGCTTACAGTGTAGTACTGTCTCAAATCAAACTCTGCTGCTACACACTTACAGTGTAGTACTGTCTCAAATCAAACTCTGCTGCTACACACTTACAGTGTAGTACTGTCTCAAATCAAACTCTGCTGCTACACACTTACAGTGTAGTACTGTGTCAAATCAAACTCTGTTGCTACACACTTACAGTGCAGTACTGTCGCACATCAAACTCTGCTGCTACACACTTACAGTGTAGTACTGTCTCAAATCAAACTCTGCTGCTACACACTTACAGTGTAGTACTGTCTCAAATCAAACTCTGCTGCTACACACTTACAGTGTAGTACTGTCTCAAATCAAACTCTGTTGCTACACACTTACAGTGTAGTACTGTCTCAAATCAAACTCTGCTGCTACACACTTACAGTGTAGTACTGTCTCAAATCAAACTCTGCTGCTACACACTTACAGTGTAGTACTGTCTCAAATCAAACTCTGCTGCTACACACTTACAGTGTAGTACTGTCTCAAATCAAACTCTGCTGCTACACACTTACAGTGTAGTACTGTCTCAAATCAAACTCTGCTGCTACACACTTACAGTGTAGTACTGTCTCAAATCAAACTCTGCTGCTACACACTTACAGTGTAGTACTGTCTCAAATCAAACTCTGCTGCTACACACTTACAGTGTAGTACTGTCTCAAATCAAACTCTGCTGCTACACACTTACAGTGTAGTACTGTCTCACATCAAATTCTGCTGCTACACACTTACAGTGTAGTACTGTCTCAAATCAAACTCTGCTGCTACAAACTTACAGTGTGGTACTGTCTCACATCAACATCTGCTGCTACACACTTACAGTGTAGTACTGTCTCAAATCAAACTCTGCTGCTACACACTTACAGTGTAGTACTGTCTCAAATCAAACTCTGCTGCTACACACTTACAGTGTAGTTCTGTCTCAAATCAAACTCTGCTGCTACACACTTACAGTGTAGTACTGTCTCAAATCAAACTCTGCTGCTACACACTTACAGTGTAGTACTGTCTCAAATCAAACTCTGCTGCTACACACTTACAGTGTAGTTCTGTCTCAAATCAAACTCTGCTGCTACACACTTACAGTGTAGTACTGTCTCAAATCAAACTCTGCTGCTACACACTTACAGTGTAGTACTGTCTCAAATCAAACTCTGCTGCTACACACTTACAGTGTAGTTCTGTCTCAAATCAAACTCTGCTGCTACACATTTACAGTGTAGTACTGTCTCAAATCAAACTCTGCTGCTACACACTTACAGTGTAGTACTGTCTCAAATCAAACTCTGCTGCTACACACTTACAGTGTAGTACTGTCTCAAATCAAACTCTGCTGCTACACACTTACAGTGTAGTACTGTGTCAAATCAAACTCTGTTGCTACACACTTACAGTGTAGTACTGTCGCACATCAAACTCTGCTGCTACACACTTACAGTGTAGTACTGTCTCAAATCAAACTCTGCTGCTACACACTTACAGTGTAGTACTGTCTCAAATCAAACTCTGCTGCTACACACTTACAGTGTAGTACTGTCTCAAATCAAACTCTGCTGCTACACACTTACAGTGTAGTACTGTCTCAAATCAAACTCTGCTGCTACACACTTACAGTGTAGTACTGTCTCAAATCAAACTCTGCTGCTACACACTTACAGTGTAGTACTGTCTCAAATCAAACTCTGCTGCTACACACTTACAGTGTAGTACTGTCTCAAATCAAACTCTGCTGCTACACACTTACAGTGTAGTACTGTCTCAATTCAAACTCTGCTGCTACACACTTACAGTGTAGTACTGTCTCAAATCAAACTCTGCTGCTACACACTTACAGTGTAGTACTGTCTCAAATCAAACTCTGCTGCTACACACTTACAGTGTAGTACTGTCGCACATCAAACTCTGCTGCTACACACTTACAGTGTAGTACTGTCTCAAATCAAACTCTGCTGCTACACACTTACAGTGTAGTACTGTCTCAAATCAAACTCTGCTGCTACGCACTTACAGTGTAGTACTGTCTCAAATCAAACTCTGCTGCTACACACTTACAGTGTAGTACTGTCGCACATCAAACTCTGCTGCTACACACTTACAGTGTAGTACTGTCTCAAATCAAACTCTGCTGCTACACACTTACAGTGTAGTACTGTCTCAAATCAAACTCTGCTGCTACACACTTACAGTGTAGTACTGTCTCAAATCAAACTCTGCTGCTACACACTTACAGTGTAGTACTGTCTCAAATCAAACTCTGCTGCTACACACTTACAGTGTAGTACTGTCTCACATCAAATTCTGCTGCTACACACTTACAGTGTAGTACTGTCTCAAATCAAACTCTGCTGCTACACACTTACAGTGTAGTACTGTCTCAAATCAAACTCTGCTGCTACACACTTACAGTGTAGTACTGTCTCAAATCAAACTCTGCTGCTACACACTTACAGTGTAGTACTGTCTCAAATCAAACTCTGCTGCTACACACTTACAGTGTAGTACTGTCTCAAATCAAACTCTGCTGCTACACACTTACAGTGTAGTACTGTCGCACATCAAACTCTGCTGCTACACACTTACAGTGTAGTACTGTCGCACATCAAACTCTGCTGCTACACACTTACAGTGTAGTACTGTCTCAAATCAAACTCTGCTGCTACACACTTACAGTGTAGTACTGTCGCACATCAAACTCTGCTGCTACACACTTACAGTGTAGTACTGTCTCAAATCAAACTCTGCTGCTACACACTTACAGTGTAGTACTGTGTCAAATCAAACTCTGCTGCTACACACTTACAGTGTAGTACTGTCGCACATCAAACTCTGCTGCTACACACTTACAGTGTGGTACTGTCTCAAATCAAACTCTGCTGCTACACACTTACAGTGTAGTACTGTCGCACATCAAACCCTGCTGCTACACACTTACAGTGTAGTACTGTCTCAAATCAAACTCTGCTGCTACACACTTACAGTGTAGTACTGTCTCAAATCAAACTCTGCTGCTACACACTTACAGTGTAGTACTGTCTCAAATCAAACTCTGCTGCTACACACTTACAGTGTAGTACTGTCTCACATCAAACTCTGCTGCTACACACTTACAGTGTAGTACTGTCTCAAATCAAACTCTGCTGCTACACACTTACAGTGTAGTACTGTCTCAAATCAAACTCTGCTGCTACACGCTTACAGTGTAGTACTGTCTCAAATCAAACTCTGCTGCTACACACTTACAGTGTAGTACTGTCTCAAATCAAACTCTGCTGCTACACACTTACAGTGTAGTACTGTCTCAAATCAAACTCTGCTGCTACACACTTACAGTGTAGTTCTGTCTCAAATCAAACTCTGCTGCTACACACTTACAGTGTAGTACTGTCTCAAATCAAACTCTGCTGCTACACACTTACAGTGTAGTACTGTCTCAAATCAAACTCTGCTGCTACACACTTACAGTGTAGTACTGTCTCAAATCAAACTCTGCTGCTACACACTTACAGTGTAGTACTGTCTCAAATCAAACTCTGCTGCTACACACTTACAGTGTAGTACTGTCTCAATTCAAACTCTGCTGCTACACACTTACAGTGTAGTACTGTCTCAAATCAAACTCTGCTGCTACACACTTACAGTGTAGTACTGTGTCAAATCAAACTCTGCTGCTACACACTTACAGTGTAGTACTGTCGCACATCAAACTCTGCTGCTACACACTTACAGTGTAGTACTGTCTCAAATCAAACTCTGCTGCTACACACTTACAGTGTAGTACTGTCTCAAATCAAACTCTGCTGCTACACACTTACAGTGTAGTACTGTCTCAAATCAAACTCTGCTGCTACGCACTTACAGTGTTGTACTGTCTCAAATCAAACTCTGCTGCTACACACTTACAGTGTAGTACTGTCGCACATCAAACTCTGCTGCTACACACTTACAGTGTAGTACTGTCTCAAATCAAACTCTGCTGCTACACACTTACAGTGTAGTACTGTCTCAAATCAAACTCTGCTGCTACACACTTACAGTGTAGTACTGTCTCAAATCAAAATCTGCTGCTACACACTTACAGTGTAGTACTGTCTCAAATCAAACTCTGCTGCTACACACTTACAGTGTAGTACTGTCTCAAATCAAACTCTGCTGCTACACACTTACAGTGTAGTACTGTCTCACATCAAATTCTGCTGCTACACACTTACAGTGTAGTACTGTCTCAAATCAAACTCTGCTGCTACACACTTACAGTGTAGTACTGTCTCAAATCAAACTCTGCTGCTACACACTTACAGTGTAGTACTGTCTCAAATCAAACTCTGCTGCTACACACTTACAGTGTAGTACTGTCTCAAATCAAACTCTGCTGCTACACACTTACAGTGTAGTACTGTCTCAAATCAAACTCTGCTGCTACACACTTACAGTGTAGTACTGTCGCACATCAAACTCTGCTGCTACACACTTACAGTGTAGTACTGTCGCACATCAAACTCTGCTGCTACACACTTACAGTGTAGTACTGTCTCAAATCAAACTCTGCTGCTACACACTTACAGTGTAGTACTGTCGCACATCAAACTCTGCTGCTACACACTTACAGTGTAGTACTGTCTCAAATCAAACTCTGCTGCTACACACTTACAGTGTAGTACTGTGTCAAATCAAACTCTGCTGCTACACACTTACAGTGTAGTACTGTCGCACATCAAACTCTGCTGCTACACACTTACAGTGTGGTACTGTCTCAAATCAAACTCTGCTGCTACACACTTACAGTGTAGTACTGTCGCACATCAAACTCTGCTGCTACACACTTACAGTGTAGTACTGTCTCAAATCAAACTCTGCTGCTACACACTTACAGTGTAGTACTGTCTCAAATCAAACTCTGCTGCTACACGCTTACAGTGTAGTACTGTCTCAAATCAAACTCTGCTGCTACACACTTACAGTGTAGTACTGTCTCAAATCAAACTCTGCTGCTACACACTTACAGTGTAGTACTGTCTCAAATCAAACTCTGCTGCTACACACTTACAGTGTAGTTCTGTCTCAAATCAAACTCTGCTGCTACACACTTACAGTGTAGTACTGTCTCAAATCAAACTCTGCTGCTACACACTTACAGTGTAGTACTGTCTCAAATCAAACTCTGCTGCTACACACTTACAGTGTAGTACTGTCTCAAATCAAACTCTGCTGCTACACACTTACAGTGTAGTACTGTCTCAAATCAAACTCTGCTGCTACACACTTACAGTGTAGTACTGTCTCAATTCAAACTCTGCTGCTACACACTTACAGTGTAGTACTGTCTCAAATCAAACTCTGCTGCTACACACTTACAGTGTAGTACTGTGTCAAATCAAACTCTGCTGCTACACACTTACAGTGTAGTACTGTCGCACATCAAACTCTGCTGCTACACACTTACAGTGTAGTACTGTCTCAAATCAAACTCTGCTGCTACACACTTACAGTGTAGTACTGTCTCAAATCAAACTCTGCTGCTACACACTTACAGTGTAGTACTGTCTCAAATCAAACTCTGCTGCTACGCACTTACAGTGTAGTACTGTCTCAAATCAAACTCTGCTGCTACACACTTACAGTGTAGTACTGTCGCACATCAAACTCTGCTGCTACACACTTACAGTGTAGTACTGTTTCAAATCAAACTCTGCTGCTACACACTTACAGTGTAGTACTGTCTCAAATCAAACTCTGCTGCTACACACTTACAGTGTAGTACTGTCTCAAATCAAAATCTGCTGCTACACACTTACAGTGTAGTACTGTCTCAAATCAAACTCTGCTGCTACACACTTACAGTGTAGTACTGTCTCAAATCAAACTCTGCTGCTACACACTTACAGTGTAGTACTGTCTCACATCAAATTCTGCTGCTACACACTTACAGTGTAGTACTGTCTCAAATCAAACTCTGCTGCTACACACTTACAGTGTAGTACTGTCTCAAATCAAACTCTGCTGCTACACACTTACAGTGTAGTACTGTCTCAAATCAAACTCTGCTGCTACACACTTACAGTGTAGTACTGTCTCAAATCAAACTCTGCTGCTACACACTTACAGTGTAGTACTGTCTCAAATCAAACTCTGCTGCTACACACTTACAGTGTAGTACTGTCGCACATCAAACTCTGCTGCTACACACTTACAGTGTAGTACTGTCGCACATCAAACTCTGCTGCTACACACTTACAGTGTAGTACTGTCTCAAATCAAACTCTGCTGCTACACACTTACAGTGTAGTACTGTCGCACATCAAACTCTGCTGCTACACACTTACAGTGTAGTACTGTCTCAAATCAAACTCTGCTGCTACACACTTACAGTGTAGTACTGTGTCAAATCAAACTCTGCTGCTACACACTTACAGTGTAGTACTGTCGCACATCAAACTCTGCTGCTACACACTTACAGTGTGGTACTGTCTCAAATCAAACTCTGCTGCTACACACTTACAGTGTAGTACTGTCGCACATCAAACTCTGCTGCTACACACTTACAGTGTAGTACTGTCTCAAATCAAACTCTGCTGCTACACACTTACAGTGTAGTACTGTCTCAAATCAAACTCTGCTGCTACACACTTACAGTGTAGTACTGTCTCAAATCAAACTCTGCTGCTACACACTTACAGTGTAGTACTGTCTCACATCAAACTCTGCTGCTACACACTTACAGTGTAGTACTGTCTCAAATCAAACTCTGCTGCTACACACTTACAGTGTAGTACTGTCTCAAATCAAACTCTGCTGCTACACGCTTACAGTGTAGTACTGTCTCAAATCAAACTCTGCTGCTACACACTTACAGTGTAGTACTGTCTCAAATCAAACTCTGCTGCTACACACTTACAGTGTAGTACTGTCTCAAATCAAACTCTGCTGCTACACACTTACAGTGTAGTACTGTCTCAAATCAAACTCTGCTGCTACACACTTACAGTGTAGTACTGTGTCAAATCAAACTCTGTTGCTACACACTTACAGTGTAGTACTGTCGCACATCAAACTCTGCTGCTACACACTTACAGTGTAGTACTGTCTCAAATCAAACTCTGCTGCTACACACTTACAGTGTAGTACTGTCTCAAATCAAACTCTGCTGCTACACACTTACAGTGTAGTACTGTCTCAAATCAAACTCTGTTGCTACACACTTACAGTGTAGTACTGTCTCAAATCAAACTCTGCTGCTACACACTTACAGTGTAGTACTGTCTCAAATCAAACTCTGCTGCTACACACTTACAGTGTAGTACTGTCTCAAATCAAACTCTGCTGCTACACACTTACAGTGTAGTACTGTCTCAAATCAAACTCTGCTGCTACACACTTACAGTGTAGTACTGTCTCAATTCAAACTCTGCTGCTACACACTTACAGTGTAGTACTGTCTCAAATCAAACTCTGCTGCTACACACTTACAGTGTAGTACTGTCTCAAATCAAACTCTGCTGCTACACACTTACAGTGTAGTACTGTCTCAAATCAAACTCTGCTGCTACACACTTACAGTGTAGTACTGTCTCACATCAAATTCTGCTGCTACACACTTACAGTGTAGTACTGTCTCAAATCAAACTCTGCTGCTACACACTTACAGTGTAGTACTGTCTCACATCAAACTCTGCTGCTACACACTTACAGTGTAGTACTGTCTCAAATCAAACTCTGCTGCTACACACTTACAGTGTAGTACTGTCTCAAATCAAACTCTGCTGCTACACACTTACAGTGTAGTTCTGTCTCAAATCAAACTCTGCTGCTACACACTTACAGTGTAGTACTGTCTCAAATCAAACTCTGCTGCTACACACTTACAGTGTAGTACTGTCTCAAATCAAACTCTGCTGCTACACACTTACAGTGTAGTTCTGTCTCAAATCAAACTCTGCTGCTACACACTTACAGTGTAGTACTGTCTCAAATCAAACTCTGCTGCTACACACTTACAGTGTAGTTCTGTCTCAAATCAAACTCTGCTGCTACACATTTACAGTGTAGTACTGTCTCAAATCAAACTCTGCTGCTACACACTTACAGTGTAGTACTGTCTCAAATCAAACTCTGCTGCTACACACTTACAGTGTAGTACTGTCTCAAATCAAACTCTGCTGCTACACACTTACAGTGTAGTACTGTCTCAAATCAAACTCTGCTGCTACACACTTACAGTGTAGTACTGTCTCAAATCAAACTCTGCTGCTACACACTTACAGTGTAGTACTGTCTCAAATCAAACTCTGCTGCTACACACTTACAGTGTAGTACTGTCTCAAATCAAACTCTGCTGCTACACACTTACAGTGTAGTACTGTCTCAAATCAAACTCTGCTGCTACACACTTACAGTGTAGTACTGTCTCAAATCAAACTCTGCTGCTACACACTTACAGTGTAGTACTGTCTCACATCAAATTCTGCTGCTACACACTTACAGTGTAGTACTGTCTCAAATCAAATCTGCTGCTACACACTTACAGTGTAGTACTGTCTCACATCAAACTCTGCTGCTACACACTTACAGTGTAGTACTGTCTCAAATAAACTCTGCTGCTACACACTTACAGTGTAGTACTGTCTCAAATCAAACTCTGCTGCTACACACTTACAGTGTAGTTCTGTCTCAAATCAAACTCTGCTGCTACACACTTACAGTGTAGTACTGTCTCAAATCAAACTCTGCTGCTACACACTTACAGTGTAGTACTGTCTCAAATCAAACTCTGCTGCTACACAATTACAGTGTAGTTCTGTCTCAAATCAAACTCTGCTGCTACACACTTACAGTGTAGTACTGTCTCAAATCAAACTCTGCTGCTACACACTTACAGTGTAGTACTGTCTCAAATCAAACTCTGCTGCTACACACTTACAGTGTAGTTCTGTCTCAAATCAAACTCTGCTGCTACACATTTACAGTGTTGTACTGTCTCAAATCAAACTCTGCTGCTACACGCTTACAGTGTAGTACTGTCTCAAATCAAACTCTGCTGCTACACACTTACAGTGTAGTACTGTCTCAAATCAAACTCTGCTGCTACACACTTACAGTGTAGTACTGTCTCAAATCAAACTCTGCTGCTACACACTTACAGTGTAGTACTGTCTCACATCAAATTCTGCTGCTACACACTTACAGTGTAGTACTGTCTCAAATCAAACTCTGCTGCTACACACTTACAGTGTAGTA
>NC_141823.1:4168756-4223756 GCF_982586985.1 Callionymus lyra
GAGGACAACAGCCTCACCCTCAACACCGACAAGACGAAGGAGATCATAGTGGACATGAGGAAGAAGAGGAAGCCTCATCAGCCACTATATATCCGAGAGCTTGAAGTGGAGAGGGTGAGCAGCTTCAAATACCTGGGCGTCCACATCAGCGAGGATCTTACGTGGACACTTAATACCACACAGCTGGTCAAGAAGGCACAACAGCGGCTGTATTTCCTGAGGAGGCTGAGAAAGTGTCAACAAAGATCCTCAGGAACTTCTGCAGCTGCGTCGTTGAGAGCATCTTGACCAGGTGCATCACCGGGTGGTACGGCAGCAGTACTATGATGGTCCGCAAACGCCTGCAGAGAGTGGTGAAGACAGCTGAGAGGATCACCAGAACTTCTCTGCCCTCCCTGCAGAGCATACGCCACCGCAGGGTCCACAGTAGAGCTGCCTCCATCCTCAAGGGTCTCACCCACCCCCAGCATGGACTGTTCACACTCCTGCCCGAGTCAACGAGACTGAAAAACTCTTTCTTTCCAACCGCCATCAGACTCCTCAACAGTTAAACCACATCTACCTCATGCTCTACTTGTACTTTATGTTTATACTGTGCACTTTTGTTGGGGGTACAAAGGAAGAATTTCATGGTACCTATGACAATAAACGCTTTGAATCTTGAATCTTGAATTCTGTTATCTCAGGGTCAAAGTGACCCGAAGGTTGGTGTTATTCCTTGTCTTATCTCAGGGTCAAGGTGACCTGAAGGTTTGTGGTATTCCTTGAGTTATCTCAGGGTCAAGGTGACCTGAAGGTTTGTGGTATTCCTTCTGTTATCTCAGGGTCAAGGTGACCTGAAGGTTTGTGGTATCCCTTGTGTTATCTCAGGGTCAAAGTGACCTGAAGGTTTGTGGTATCCCTTGTGTTATCTCAGGGTCAAGGTGACCTGAAGGTTTGTGGTATCCCTTGTGTTATCTCAGGGTCAAAGTGACCTGAAGGTTTGTGGTATCCCTTGTGTTATCTCAGGGTCAAAGTGACCTGAAGGTTTGTGGTATCCCTTGTGTTATCTCGGGGTCAAGGTGAACGACTTCCCTAGCTTCCATAAATACAAATGCAGTAGTTGAGGTTGTTGACCTTGACCCAGAGACAACACAAGGGATACCACAAACCTTCGGGTCACATTGACCCTGAGATAAAATGAGGGTTAAGCAATTCCCTGTCAATTTTAAATTCAGTCAAAGCTAACATATCTGTTCATTAGATTTCACTTCAGTTCAAATGTCATAGAAAAACCTCATTAAAGAGAAAAAGATTTCATTTTTTATGAACCGAAAAAATACGGTTTGAACATTTACAGCTTCAAAATCAAAAAGATTTGTCTCCAAAATGTTTTGTATTAAGCTAAAATCTAGAGTAAGTCTGTTTCAATATCGTACAAATGTTGCTTCTTCAGAAAGTTTGGTCTTTGGTCCAGAATTTTTGTTTCCCGATGGACAAAGAAACCAATCCATTTGTCGGCGGAGGAACTAAATATTCTCAAAACTACTCAAAAGGCTCCTTGCTTTTTTTTTTTTGCTGCACCTTAGATATGATTTGACGAAATAATTCTAAGACGAAATGTGTTTTGAAAAAAAAAAGGAGCCGAGCCAGAAGGACCAGTTCATGGCGACGGAGTCGACTGTCACGTCAAACGGTCATTAACGTGGGACGCTGACAGTCAATCATGAATTTGACAGACAGTATGTGCCCCGGGCTCTCGGCCCCCAATAAGCACTTTCGACGTGCCTCATACGAAATGGTGGAAAAACAAGTTCTGTCATAACGTCTTCTCTTAACTTCTTCACATCTTCACAAACGACATCCTTGCACCGGCCGTCGAATGTTCTCACCAGGTTTTCTGCAGCGTCTTCGTAGGATCATCAAAGTTTAAAGTTTAT
The DNA here is from genome assembly GCF_982586985.1 of Callionymus lyra. NCBI lineage: Eukaryota > Metazoa > Chordata > Actinopteri > Syngnathiformes > Callionymidae > Callionymus > Callionymus lyra. Next base: position 4,170,676 of record NC_141823.1, read on the forward strand.
CTTCTGGTCGACTCTTTCTCGTGACATCGTTTTAACTTTTCACGTCTTTTTAAACGTTGAAACAAACGAAAATATGAGTAAAGATTAAGTGAAAATTGTTGTAAAAAAGTATTTTTACAATAAACCCTGAAGTTCAAAAACACATTCACAATTACTATGTATTGTTGATATTGTGTTTTGATCTACATTCATTGAACTTTGTTCATTTTTTTGGCGCTTTGTTCCTGCTTTTATGAAACTTCCGCACCTTCTACCAACCGCCGCTAACTGGAAACTTCCCGAAGGAGATCTCGAGAGGGATTAACAAAATCAATCTAATCTAATCTAATCTGGATAAATAACTTTTCGTACAATCGTACAAACGTCTTTTCTTCTATTCCGCTAACTAAACTACATGCAAAAACAATGACACGAGAACTAAATTCCCAAATAGAAACAGTTCATCTTGTGTCAGGAACGTTTAAGTGTCCGGAAAAACAAAAATTGGATTTAAGAAAAACAAAAAATGACAAATTTGCGGATCATCGTTCTCCATCTTTGTTTCCCTTCGACATGACTTCATTGGAATTGTGGTGAGTTTGTGTTGAATCTTATAATGATAATCTTCAGGAGAATCAAATTCATTCAACTTCATTTTACTATCGTTGGAATTTAAATTGTTGCCGTTCATCGTGGACGATCCTGTCGTCTTTATCTCCCGATCGACATCAGACACAGGATGATATAAAGTTGATATAAAGTTGATATAAAGTTGATATAAAGTTGATATAAAGTTGATATAAAGATGATATAAAGTTGATATAAAGTTGATATAAAGTTGATATAACGTTGATATAAAGATGATATAAAGTTGATATAAAGTTGATATAAAGTTGATATAAAGTTGATATAAAGATGATATAAAGTGACAAAGGCGGGAATTTATCAGTTTATTGGAAGTGAAAACAGGGGATTGAAACTGTGCTTGTGTGTTAAGATAAGATATTCCTTTATTCCTCCCACAGTTGGAAAGTAGAAAAAGATTAAATATACAGTGCACATAGTATTCATTCGTGAGTTTGGGCGAGAGGCGGGGGGACACCCTGGACAGGACGCCAGTCTGCGTCAGGACACACAAAGGCAGACACCCATTCACACACACACACTCATACCTACGTTGATTTCCCCAAGTTCTTAATCAACCTCTGTATGTTCGTGGACTGCGGGAGGAAACCGGAGCAAACTCCACACAAAAAGGTCACAAGTTTGGATCACTTGCAACCTGGAAGCGAACCGGCAACCTTCTCGCACTGACCACTGCGCCCCAGGACACATATTAGGAAATCAAAATCATTTTTTTCATAATGTCCTTTGATTTGCTGCTAAAGTACGTGGAGGGCCAGAGAAATGACTGGATAAGTTTTATACATGAATTCAAGTATATTTCACGTGTATACTGTGTGAGACTGAACCTTTTTGCCAGCGAGTGAACTCGACCACATCAGGGGTTTGTCTTGTTAAACCGTATGAACAGAAAATGTCTCTGAACCACTGACTTAAAAACAAAAACACTTAAATAAGTGAGAAGTTTTTCCCCCCCAAAAAGTACGACTTCTTTATTCTTTATGGATCACAACATCATCTAGAAAAAGCTCACACGCCGAGTCCGTCAGTCCGGATCTCAGGTTGTATTTCTTTGAGTCTCCTCAGGCATCTTGTCCGTCGGCTTCGCAGGAGATTCCAGGAGATGGATGTAAACTGCGAAAGGTCGCGGTGTTCTGTCTCTGTCACCAAAACAGTCATCTCAGCGATAAGTGTTTCAAGTCGAACCAGATCCTCCTCTGCTCGGCAGCATTCTCACGATTCTCTGGACGGCTTATAAGGCGGCTCGTCCAGAGGAGAGAGCAAGAAGCTCGAGCATCATCATCATCATCATGCTGCTGCTGCTCATCTGGTCTCTGCTGCTCATCAGCCCGGTGTCTCCGTCCCATTACGTGGGGATGAGCACCAGGCTCAAGGTGGTCGGACAGAACAGCGAAGGAAACTGGATAGTAGGTCATCCTTTCTTTTTCTATTCATTTAGACATTTTCGCTTATTAATATCTTTTTTTTTTTATGTCTTTATTTAGAAAATGACTCACTCGTGAAAATGTTCCAGTCGATTAAACCAACAGTTGATTTAAGAAAAAGAAGATTTAACTACTGAATAAAACATTCTATTTCGACCTGAAATCACAACCTTTGAAAGCAGTTGCAGAGGAATTACGTTTGATTTGGGAGATCTCTTTGGGGTTTCCAGCTCACAGCAGACGATAGTTTCATAAAAACAAGAACGAGGGTACAAATAAAAGTGCAAAGAGATGACAAAGTCAGTAGAACAGGATTGCATCAGGTTGAATAAAAACAACATAAAACATTATTACTGTTACTTAACAGCCATTTTCAAGTGGTCTCATGTATCAGGAGGCTCTCAGCGTCTTTACCGTTATCTTAGCAACAGACGCGCAAGGTTTTTTTTAATGTGGGCTGACGTGACGATAGTCAAAAACCATGATCGTTCAGATGTTTTTTTGCAGAGTTTCATATTTGCACTTTCTGTTTCCTCCGACAGCTGGACCACTACCAGTCAGGGATCTTTGAGTACTGCTCCTGGGAATCCTGGAGCTGTTACAACGGGGGCTGTGGCTCCAGCACTGGATTGACACAGGGAACCGTGGACAAGTCCTACACCGATGACGACGATGATCGCAATTGGTGCGAGCGAGAAAAGATTTATCGACGAGAGATCACTTCGCTGAGCACATTCCATTCGCGGTGAGTTGTTACAGAGTTGGAAAACTACGGAGGAATCTCGTTTGATTTGGGAGATCTCTTTGGGGTTTCCAGCTCACAGCAGACGTATCATAAGAACAAGAACAAGAGTACAAAATAAAAGTGCAAAGAGATGACAAAGTGCAAATATAAAGAGCGTAGGTTCCGGACGAGACTCGGCTCAGAGTCGTAGCAGAAGTGTAGATGGGGAAGAGGAGAGGGGCCAGCAGTGTCCCCTGAGGTGCTCCTGTACTGCACACCACAGTGTCCGAAGTAATCATCTCATAAATGTTTAAAGTACTTTGACACTTAAAACATGCTAGAGAACATGCGCAGCAAGAAGAATTTGAAGAAAATAAATTCATCAATATTGACATGACTCTATCGATTATTAATGTCTGAAAGGTGTTCAGACTCGTGACACGTCAGGACTCTCGTTTCAGTCAAGTTTACCAAAAAAACAACATCTGTAAATTAGTGGAAATTAGTGATTTATTTTGACATTATCTTTTTATCTGAACGTCTGTGAAAATATAGACAAATGGTGATGCAAAACTAATATTTATGTCTTTAAACTTCTTTCTGCAATTTCTTTTTTCAACTTGTTTATTCTTTATCAATGTTGCCAGAACAAATGTGACGTAACAATCTTTTTGTTTGGCAACAGTATGTCCAGCTGCTGTTGGAGGAACACAGATAACAATCAGGATGACATGGTTGCGAGCATGATTATGGATCTGGGAATTAGATCTGACACCAGCGAACCCAACAACTCTCCACAAGCAACCATTCTTTACTTCTTAAGGTGAGCCTGGACCAGAACCAGCTTCTGTGACTCTATTGTATCATCAGTGTGTGTGTGTGTTGTTGTGATGTGTGACTCTATTGTATCATCAGTGTGTGTTGTTTTGATGTGTGACTCTATTGTATCATCAGTGTGTGTTGTTTTGATGTGTGACTCTATTGTATCATCAGTGTGTATGTGTTGTTTTGATGTGTGACTCTATTGTATCATCAGTGTGTGTGTGTTGTTGTGATGTGTGACTCTATTGTATCATCAGTGTGTGTGTGTTGTTGTGATGTGTGACTCTATTGTATCATCAGTGTGTGTGTGTTGTTGTGATGTGTGACTCTATTGTGTCATCAGTGTGTGTTTGTACAAAACTGTCTTTTTAATTGAAATACTGACATTAGAAAATGATCTTAAGCTCCGCCCACTGAAAACACTTTGTTGTTCTGGAGATTAAATCTTGTTGACCATAACCACACCCACTCTGATGCTATTAGTCAAGCATCTAGGTTTGTCACCGCGTGTCATCAATCCCGGAAGTCTCCACCTCCAAGGGACTTGTTGTATAAACAAAGCAGGGCTTGATTAGAGCTAACTGGAAGAGGAGTGAAGACATTATTACATCATAGTGGACTTTCGTAACCTCTTGTTTGCCCAGATTTTGGACGGTCCAGAACTTTCAGATGTTAAGTGATGAAGTGTTTAATGTTTGTACTTTTTGTAAAGCAACAGACCTGTCTGCGGAAAATGATCGATCACATCTGTGACCTCATTTCAGGACTCCCAAAAACTGCCCTCGGGTTTACAAGATAGCAGTTCTGGATCCCGAGGAAGACAAAGTCATTTGCAGATATGGAAAACCATTCTCCCAGGAGTGCGAGCTTTGTGAATCGGTGGCAGGATTCACCGTCGATGAGGTTTGCTATCAGGTGCTCATCTCCATGTATCACAACAACTACTGACAGTCTTGACTTCCAGGAAAAGTGCGAGTTGACATACAATTACAAGGAAGATGCTAGATACGCCTCTGGCTTTGAAATGGTCGTGGAGGAGTTCCCCCAAAAGGATGTAACCGTTACTTCTGGGGATGGAAACGTAGTAACCAAGTGTCCCTATCAGGCTCAATGCGAGACCAGTAAACCCATGAGCATAGCGTCTCTGCAGTTCGTCGTTCTAGGTAAGGAACTACCTAGTGTCAAAAACTGTTTTTTGAGTGAGAACACACGTATTTTCACTTGAAATAAACCCATCAAAAATGTCACCGTGATGTCAAAACAGATGTTAAATTATGGACTATTACAACAGATGGTTTTCATGTCTTAAAAAGAAGGATGTGTCTCGCCTACAGTTGATTCAGAACTCTGCAGCGAGAATTCTGAGCCGCTCTAGTAGAAGAACTCACATTTCTCTGATCCTTCAAACTCTTCACTGGCTGCCAGTTTCTTTCAGGAATCTTTTTAAATTCTGGTTCTTACTTTCAGATCTATTCATGGTCAGACCTTCCATCAGTGGTCTGATCCAGACTTACACCCCAGCTCGGGCTCTGAGGTCTGTGGATCAGAATCTACTGATGGTTCCTGAACCCACTTCTGTACCAGAGGAGAGAAATCCTTCCAGACTGTTGCTCCTAAACTATGGAACGATCTTCTCTCTCTCTGTGTTTGATGATCTACTGACTCCTTAAAGAAACATCTTAAGACGTTTCTATTTGTTCAGGCTTTTCCTTGATTCTCTGAGACTCCTGTGTTGTTCTCAGTTTTATCTTGACCTTTAAAGTATATACTTTATTGAATATTGTTTTGATTGTTTAAGCGCTTTGTGACCCTGGTCTGGAAAAGCGCTATATAAATCAAAAATGACTTACTTACTTAAATACGTTCCTTTACGAGATGCTGTACAAACAAACCAAATGAGGCAACACGGCGACTACGGATGACATGATGAATGTTTTCTCGGTCCACAGTTGAACCAGCAGTAGAGAGTTGCGTTCCGGGAGAATACATCCCACAATATGAGTCTCCAACTCCAAAAGAAGGAGCTCATATCATAGCGGATATTTCCGAAGAATTGGTGATCTACATCGCAGCGAGTGCTACACGCTCCACGTAAGTAGTTTTCTTCTGTGAACTACCTCAGATACATAGACCATGAGTTAAGAGTTCTTTCTGTAAAAGATACAAACAGATTGAGTCACAACCAAACCCTCGCTGTGTTTCTTAACCATACGCTTCTTAAACACCCTTTTTTTATGTTCAGAGTTGCAGACGTCATCTTTAGTGGACATCAGAATTTCACCAAAGAGGAAGTGGCCGATGGTAAGTTTGCGCTGAAGTGGAAGCCCACGATGCAAGACGACGACAATATGTTCAACCTCTGCTTCGCCGTGGAGTCTGTTAGTGGGTGAGGATCTGCAATATCTGCCATGTTTGAGTGAAAGCTGCGCTAAACCCCTCGTTCTTCACTTTGTCTTTTAGGTCCAGGTATTTTCAGTCTGACATGAGATGCGTCATCGTTCACGCTAGGGCCAGTGAGTCAATTTCAAGTTTGTTTTTGTAACCTTTAGGACACTTTCTCGTGATATCATCACTATGTGGAACGAGTGATCCAGTAGCGTCTGAGATTGTTCTGTTCAAACTACCTTTTTTTTCTATTTAGTTTTTGCTCCAGTGATTCAACATCTTGGTCTTTTAAATCTATTATCAAATATATGCCAGGATCCAGCTGTTCAAGCAGCGCGACCCAAAGTTTTAAGATTATTTCTGCAAATATTAATTTAACTTTAACACCCAAAGTTCTGACAGACACTGGTCGTCGAAAGGCAGGTTGTAAACCTCCTCATTCATCTTTAAAGCTGGCAAGCATCGAGAACCTTATCTTTATCTTGTTAATTAATGCTTCGTTAACTTTTGCATTCGCCGAAACCGCTGAAAAATATTGGCTGAATTGATTTTATCTTTTGGACTTTGATTGGAGCCGGAAACAAGTGCAGATGCCATCGAGCAAAACAACTGAAAAAAACGGAAAGATTCCAAAAATGTTTAATCACATTCATTGACAACTGCTTTATCCTGGGGTTGGGGTGAGACTGGATCCTATCCCGGGGTCATGGGGCGAGAGGCAGGGGACACCCTGGACAGGATGCCAGTCTGTCTCAGGACACACAAAGACAGGAAGTGACGATTATAATCCGGCGCCTGTTGCTGCAGCAGAGGTGGCTTCAGGCTCTTCTCCGAAACCCCTTTATTGAAACCGAGCGATGAAAAGCCTCTCCTCCATTCCGACCTTCAGATGGACTGATTGTTCTTTTGTCTTTGCAGTTAGCGCAGTCGTGTCCTGCAGTCCCACCACAATGACCGTGGCGGTCAAGAAAAACCGCCCCGGCATTCAAGGCCATCACTTCGTGCTGAAATCCCCCGAGAATCCCATCTGCAGCACAGAGACACACTCCAACTTCACACACATCATCGCTAGCTTCCCGCTCAGCGCCTGCGGAACTGAGATCGAGGTTCCTGTTGCCGCCGCTCAACGTCTCGCTCGTTGTTCCTCTCACTCACGTCTGCTCTCCGACTCCGCAGGAAACTGCAAACGAGATGCACTTCAAGAATTCCCTGATTTCCGCGGACGAAGAGAAAGGCGTGATCTCCAGGAAGGACCTGTTGCACCTGGACTTCGAGTGCTTGTATGATAAACACGGGTCCCTGGTCCAACAGTTCAACACTCACCGCGACAGCCTCACGGTGACGGAGAAAGGTTTCGGCACCTTCACCTACACGTTCGAGTTCTACGAGGACAACACCTACACCAAGAAGATAGACCCGGGCAGGTACCCGCTGATGTACTACATGGGGTCAAAGATCTACATGGAGATTGAAGCCACGACCGCTGTAAACACCGAGTTGTTTGTCGAGTCCTGCAAAGCTACGCCCTATGACGCTCCCAACGACGCAGCCATGTATCCCATCATTGAAGACGGGTACGTATTTATTGAGTATTGTTTTGATTGTTTAAGCGCTTTGTGACCCTGGTCTGGAAAAGCGCTCTATAAATACAAATTACTTACTTACTTACTTACTCCTTAGTGCTTCACTTAAACTCGTTGTCCAATGGACGCACCACAGCAGATACACAACCATTATTACCAACGTTGTCCTCTTGTATCTGGTGCTTGCTGGAAGGAAGTCAAGTTTATCTCAACAGCACAACGATGGTGTTATGAAAACATCTTAGAGCTAAAGTTATGCAGAAGATGAGAGTGAATGTATTCAGTGAACATTTAGTTGTTGCTCTTTATTTCCTTAAAAAGATCATTTTTTTATCGATGCTCGACCGTGTCACTGTGGCTCTTATTGAGAAAGAATCAGTTCTAAAAAGGTTTCTGCTCCATGTGTGTTCCCAGGTGCAAGTTGGACCCCACGCTCGTGGTTCACTCCGAGACACATTCAAAGCAGTACAGATTCTTCATGGACGCCTTCACGTTCATCGGCGAACACAAGCAGGTTCGAGTCTGATAATTGACGAAATGAGACGTTTTGACTCTTATACAAGGAGCTGAAGAGGTTTCTCGGAGGAGGTGGTGAACGTCTACAAGGTCCAGATGTTTCGATTTTGAACTGTACGCCTTTACTTTGGCGTCTTCTTCTGCCCGACTAGAAAAACCTACCGATTATTCAGTTGTTTTTTCTGAAGAAAAACCACAAACTTCACTTGGTTGGAGAATCAAACCGTATGAATAGGAATGACACCCGGGTCATGTGACTTTCAGGTCTACATCACCTGCGAAGTCATGATCTGTGAAACAGCGAACCCGAACACCCGCTGCTCCGAAGGCTGCATCGACGGAAGTTCCACCCTTCGCCGTAAAAGAGAGGCCGGCACCCAGACCGCAAAGCATTACATCTCCCAGGGTCCCCTCCGCCTCAAGAGGTCTGAAGACGCCTCCGGATTTCAAGGTATGGCAAAAAAAAAGACTTTTTTAAAATTTCAAATAAACTTAAAAAAAAAGTTCTCTCTTCTCCAGGCCTAAGCCTCAGCATGAACATGGTCTTCCTGGTCGGAGCTCTTCTCGTGGCCGTTGGCATCGCCACCACCGGGTCTTACCTGAAACACAAGAGATCCGTCGCCAAATACCAAGAGCTGCCCAGTACAGGATTATGAGATCCTCTTCTAAACTGAGCCAGAGGGAGAGAGCTGAGCCACTGTTTGAGACGATGACCCGCATCAGAGAGTCCTTGTTCTGCTCAAGGGACGGGTTCTTTCTTACTAACCCATGCAATCGAGTTCTTACTGATCAAAACTAACCGTTGTTTTAGAATGAGGTGTCGGGTTTGTTTGTTCGTGTTTACCTTCATTGATTGGACAAAAAGTGATAAAAAAAATAAAGTAATTCAAACCAAAGTATGAAAAAAAAAAGTCCTTGTGTCTTCATTTATATTTCCAAGTATATTCAACAGGAAGTTTTAGTCTGAAATTCCAACATTATTTTCTACTTGGATTATGAGACAACCGTCCAGCTGGACGAATAAAAATATCCTCCCTGGCCGAAAATCTCATTGAAAGTCGATCGAGTTATTCAGTTGTAAGACAGACAGATTTGGACAGGCCTCCTTGGCAGGGGTTAGTTTAGTTGATTTTTATTTCGACTTGTTTAATTATCAACTAGTAGTTTAAAATCATGAATCATGACACAGGAAATCTCTTTGCAGGCATCTCTTGTGCAGGAAACACAGTCATACACTAGATGGTGCTATTTAATAACGACGATGGTTCACCTGTCTGCTCACCTGCACCTTTGAAAAAAAAAAAAAAAAAAAGCAATACAGTATCATTAATAAAAAAAATTGCGATATATAGTTATATCGATATTTTATTACATCCCTAGTGTTTTCTTGGTCTCAATGGTCTGTGGTCTTGGTCTCTTTTGGGAACCGTCTCAGGCCAAACTATTGGTCTCCAGTCCGGATAGACTGTGATTATTTAGCTGCTAAATATAAATATTTTATTTGTGTATTTTTGGTCTCAGTCTTGGTCTTGTGAGCAGGAAGAAGGACGTGGACGCTTTAAAGGACAGGCTTGGTCTTACTTAGAATGTTTTAGAGACTCCGACGAGTCTTGACGAGATTATCGGAATAGAAATATTTGTAGAGAGACAAGTGGAGAGATTTGGGGGAGAACTTTGGGGGAGAACTTTGGGGGAGAACTTTGGGGGAGACAGAGGGATTGAAAGGAGACCGTGTTGGACCAAGAGGTGAAGGTGGAGCCGCAACAACGGACAAGATGCCAAGAGACAAGTGACACGAAACCCATGGAGCTTAAGGTCGAGTTTCTCGAAGGAAATAAACATTAAAATCCGACACTTTTAATCTCAGTCTTTGTCCACCTCTGATGACTCCGCCTTTGTTCCATTGTTTGGTCGAAAAACTCAGTCTTGGTCCCAAGACCACATGTTGATGGTCACCGTACTGGTCTGCGTGGTCATAAGCCTTGTATCTCCTATTCTAGTCCGGTCTCAGGCGGTAAGAAGATGTTCTCAAGCATAAGGAACCATGACTATATTTGGTCTGGTTCCACATGCACGTGTTGGTACCTTGTCACGAGGAAATGGAACAGCACTACAGAAATTCCAGAAGGGAAACAGCTGCTGATACAATGGCTTCGTAATTATCTATTCATTGTAACAACAACAATTATGTGAGCACGGCTGCGTCCATTGAACGAAGGCCAACCAAAGGTTGGATCAAAAATGTAATCTAATTATAAAAGTACCAAGAGTGAGTTGTCGGACCTGTTCTGATCACTTACTGGAAAGTGGAGGATTACTGCCGATGGGTGGGGGTAGCCTCGTGGGTAGCCTTGTGTGCACCAAATTACCTAACATTTTTGTAACATTGACCAGTTTAATGCTAAAGTTTTAAGGGGTTTGACAGATAAATACGGCAGAAATTAAATGAGATAAAAACCGAATGTGAAAGTAGGTGCGTAAGATATGCTGGTCTGCGATGAGCGACCGAGTCAAGCATCTCTACATGTCAAGATGTTCTTGATTCCTTAAGGACGCGTGATGGCCATTGATTAGAATCACAATACACACACTTTCCGGAGCGAAATGTTTAAACCAACATTTTTGATGTCGTACCTCATTTATAGTGACCGAATACATTCATTCCTTCATTTATTTTCTTCACCGCTTATGGTACTAGCAGGGGGTCGTGGGAGCCTATCCCAGATTCTACGGGCGAGAGGCGGGGGGACACCCTGGAAAGGACGCATGTCTGTCCCAGGAGACACAAAGACACATTCTGAGCCGCTCAAGTAGAAGAACTCTTCCGATCCTTCAAACTCTTCACTGGCTTCCAGTTTCTTTCAGGATCATTTTAAAATTCTGGTTCTTACTTTCAGATCTATTCATGGTCAGACCTTCCATCAGTGATCTGATCCAGACTTACACCCCAGCTCGGGCTCTGAGGTCTGTGGATCAGAATCTACTGATGGTTCCTGAACTTCAGGACCAGAGGAGAGAAATCTTTCCAGACTGTTGCTCCTAAGCTTTGGAACGATCTTCTCTCTCTATGCGCTTGATGGATCTACTGACTCCTTTAAGAAACATCTTAAGATATTCTTATTTGTGCTTTTCCTTGATTCTCTGAGACTCCTGTGTTGTTCTCAGTATTATCTTGACCTTTAAAGAATATATTTGAGTGAGTATTGTTTTGATTGTTTAAGCGCTTTATGACCCTGGTCTGGAAAAGCGCTTATAAATACAAATGACTTACAACCATTCACACACACACTCATACCTACGGACAATTTCTCCAAGTTCTCAATCAACCTCTGTATGTTTTTGGACTGTAGGAGGAAACCGGAGTGCCCGGAGTAAACCCACACAACACGGGGAGAACATACAAACTACACACAGAAAGATCACAAGTTGACTCCCTGCAAGTGAACCTGCAACCTTCTCGCTGGGATCTTGCTGTCCGCTGCGCCATCGTGCGACCCAAGAATGAATACATTGGCCCTAAAATACAAAGAAAAAAAAGAATTGCCAAAAATACATAAAAATCGATTGATCTTTGGGTAAAGTACAGACATGTTTTGATGCTGAACCGTCTCTAAATACTGTGTTCATTATTGAAGTGTTCAACTGGGTCAGTCCGGTTCACAGGCCAGTCAATCTGGGCTCGGCCAAACAAGGTTGATTCATTCCTCTTTAATGTCCATGTTTATTTATTTTATAATGATCCAGTTCTACCGGTCCCAACCCTGGAAAGCAGTGAGTCATTAGTGTCCTTTCTTTTGAGCTTCTTTTTTTTTTATCAAGGTCTTACGGTCAATATAAGATGAGTTTGCTTCCTGAATTTGGCCCCGAGGCCTTGGGTCAGGGACACATTATCTACAGAACGAAAGATATATTTACTTGATTTGTTGTGTTAATGCTGAAAGCATTCAAACTATTGAGATGCACCTTTTCTCTTATGATCTACATTTTGCCCTTTAAATTTTATAAGATTTGTAACCATTCAAACGTTTATCAATTTTGGCTTGTTCCCAAAATGCAGGCTGTATTCTAGCTTTCAACGGGAAAATCACTTCCATTCAACTTAACAAAACACTTGTCTACTTACTACTACTAATACTTCTACTACTGGTTCTTAGACTTCTATTTTTATTACTAATACTAATTCTACATCTACTTTTATAACAAATTCTACTACTACATTTAATTTTTTCTTCTACTTTTACTTCTACTACTTTACCTTCTAGTTATACTTCTTCTACATTTATTACTAATCCTACAACTACTTTTAATTTGACTTCTATGTCTACTACTAATACTTGTACTTTTATTACTAATACTGCTACTTATACGACTAATACTGATACTTTTACTACTAATTAAACTTCTACTATGACTTATTCTACTAGGTACTACTCACCCATCCAACCAACCCACCCATCTTCCCAACCAACCAACCAACCCCCTCATCCATCCAAACAGTTGTGAGATTAAAATTGTTATATATGTAAACGCCATACTTAAATGAATGCTAAAAGATAATCAAATATAAAGTAAGAGAATAATACAATGAGAGGTCAGACTAAGAATGGTCCAAAATCGACTCTATGAACATGAATAATGGAATAAAGTTTACCCTGCTCAGGAGGACACCGTGGCCCACACCTGGAGCCAGGCCTGGGTGCTGATGACCCGCGTAGCCCGGCCGAGTTCAACCCGAATAACCTGCGCGGACATTCCATCCATTTCATCTGCATCCCATAGGCTCACCACCTGTGGAAAATATCTCAGGAGCCGGGTGCGCTTCCAACTGAGTGGCAGTGGAAACAGGGAGCCTCAGCGTACGAGGCCTGGGCTGCATCTGCTGGCTCAAGGGACGTGAAACGTCACCTCGTTGTGGGGTAAGGAGCCCGAGTTGGTGCGGGAGATGGAGCGTTACCAGTTGGTTCTGGTGGGGCTCACCTCCACACATTGGAACCCAGCTCCTTCTCCAGTATTGCTCATGGTGTGAAGTGTCAGGCGGGTGTGTGGATACTCACAAGCCCCCGGCTGAGCGCCTGTATATTGGAGTTCGCTCCGGTGGATTAGAGGGTCGCCTCCCTACGGCTTAGGCTGAACGTAGGTATAACCGACTGTTGTTTCTGCAAATGCACCAAACAGTAGTTTGGAGCATCCGACTTTCTTGGGGGTCCTTAAAGGGGTCCTGTACGGGGCCCCACCTGGGGACTCCATTGTCTTTCTGGGTGACTTTAACGCACACGTGGGCAATGATAGAGAGACTTGCAGAGGCATGATGGGGATGAAAAGAGCTCCTTAAGCCGCAGGTCAATGATCGATTTTGTACTCGTATCATCTGACTTGAGGCGGTATGTTCTGGACACCTGGGTGAAGAGAGGAGCGGAACTGTCAACTGATCACCATCTGGTTGTGAGCTGGCTCCGATGGCAGGCGAGCCTCTGGACCGACTAGGTAAACCCAAACGTGTAGTTTGGGTGAACTTGGAACATCTGGAGGACGAAACTGTCAGAGGAGTTTTCAGCTCACACATCCGAGAAGCTTAAACATGGAAAACCCCCAACAGACAGAGGCCTTGGAGAAAATAAATATTGCTTCCCCTGCTTTGTGTCTCTCCCCAGTGTCACCACCACAAGTCAGCAGCTCGAGACATAGTCAGTTTTAGTTCTTTAAAATAAAATTCTGCATCGGTTGACCACACAAGTTTTTGTTTAGTGTTCTTATGCTGCTTTCATCATAGCTCTGAGTGGAGCAATCAGAGTATGTTATTCTGGGATTAACTGTTAACTGTTACAACTTAGACTCAGGGAGATATCATGTCTCTAACAGGCTAGATTTGTCTGCATTTTCGTCAAGTCCCAGTGCCCTAGCTTCTCCACCAGAAATCACAGCAAGAGCAACAAGGGACAGAAGTTGCAGAGAGCATATCGTTTTTGGTTCAACTTCAGCAGCCACACCATCCAGACCCACAAAAAATATCACCGCAGACAAGAGTCAAGTTCATGTTTGTGACCAGATCGTGCCATTTGTCGTCATAAACAGGTTCATCATCATCCCAGACATAGTTCATAGAGCAGTGTGACGGGTCCATAGGTGGATCATTGGAATGAAGTCTCAAAAGTCCTTCAGGATCAAAGAAACCATCAGCTGGTTCAATCACGTTGAACCAGTACACAGCGGCCTCCCTCTCTGGAGCAGGCAGATCATTCTTGGTGGAGTGTTGGGCGAGGTTGAGTTCTTGTTTGTACAGCTCAGGGTAATTGCTGCAATTGTAGGTAAGTAAGTAAGTAAGTAATTAATTAGTATTTTTAGAGCGTTGGTGTTACCCTTTGGGAACTGGACCAAAGTTCCGGAGGTCGTGAAAGCAAAAGATGTGCCAGTGAGTGATAAAAAGTCTCTTCCCAGCAGGCCAACTGGACACTGAGAACAAATCAATAGTGAATAGGTAAACTTGATCCCAGATAGTTCACAAGGGAGAGGTTTGCTGGAATGGAGGACCTGTGGTGGCCCAGAGATGCCAACAACTGAGGTGGTACAAAGTTAAGACAATCATTCACACAGTGATGGAGAGCACAACATTTGAACTAGCCTTTGTTGGCCTGTTTCGTCTGTCTCTATACCCTTGTCCCTATCTCCTGCCACGCACTCCAACTGATGAACTGTGGAGGGGCAGAGCCAGAGCCAGGAACAGAAGTCTGGGCCATCGAGTCTTTTCTCATGTTTTTAAGTTGGGACTTGGTTAACTGCATCTACCTGTCATAATATAGTTCTTTTTTCTAGCTTCCTCCTTATTGTGGATTCTCCAAAAATGAATGATGTAAGTAACCCACTCATCATAAGGTTTACCAATAAGGTTAACCACTGAATCAAGACCCTTCCTGAGGGACTCACGCTGAGAGTTGACCATATTTGGAGGATTTTTTTTAATTTTTTTAAGATATTTGTTTATTGATTTTTTAAATAAAACAACCAGTACAGCTCAACAGCGTAAATGATGTTTGGAGGATTTATCACTGGCCACTAGGGAGCAATGTAGGATATTGCTATGACCGGCTCAGTGAGGAACCGGCCATATCTGTTGATATGCACATGTTCATGTCAAGGTGGTTTGATTGTGCTGTTCAGCCTAATTCATGTAAGTCGAATGTTTAATGTTTTATAACTAAATGAATACAACAACTGCATAATATGAGTAATGCTGTAACATGTGATGATTCATGTTATGTTGTATGTTCACATTTAAGAGTTATTACTATTTGCTTATACTGCAATCGTTTGTATCATTGTAGGGCTCCTTCATCTCTGTCATTAAAGAAATAATTCGACATTGAGGAGTGTTTCTTCAATATTCATGTGGAACAATAGTTGGGAGGACTGATCATGGCGAGGGTCAGCCCCAGTTAAGTCTTGCCAAACCTGGAGACACCGATGTATGTACTCTCCAGGATCCTCCATTGGCTTCGGTGAAGTGTAGCACACAGGAAACTGTCATCTGTTAGCATTATACAGAGCCAAGCGGTGATACTCAAAAGGACTACAAGTACTGCAAGTACTTGCGGCTGACATTCGGGCTGGTATATCGCTAATCGGATCATGATTTGGCAGTTCCTCAGTCAACTCTGTGTCTTGGCTTTCAGCTTCCAACCACTGTCTCAAGTTTGGGCCTTTTTTATTAGTGCTAACCAAAGCTTAGGAGCAACAGTCTGGAAGGATTTCTCTCCTCTGATCCTGAACCATGTGCGAGGAACCATCAGTAGATTCTGATCCACAGACCTCAGAGCCTGAGCTGGGGTGTAAGGCTGGATCAGATCACTGATGTAAGTAGGAGCCTGACCATGAATAGATCTGAAAGTAAGAACCAGAATTTTAAAGTTGACTTCATAGGGGTCAGGGTTTTGAGCAGCTATTGCAGAATGTCTACGGGAATGAGTGGGTGGAGCCACAGGAACCACCGTGTCTTTGGACTTATTTTCTTCCCTGTCGGGGAGCTTTGACTTGTCAGATGCCACAGAAGTCCCTCTTATCATGACTACACCATAAGTGATAGCTTCTTCTAAGTTCATTATCTGCTTCCCAAGCAGTGAGATAACATGTTTCTTCATTGCAAACATGCTTTTTCAGCTAGTTTCTTGGACAACATGGTACCACCATCATGTGGGAGAAACCCGAAGACCCTAAAATGATTGATCCACTTGTCAAATTTAGCTCTGGCTTTCTTCTTATCTTTAGTCTCAGTTTGTTTATCAGTGCAACCCCAAGCATCCGCCACAACAGTGCCAAAAGTTATTTTGACCGACTGGTCTTCCATTGTTAGTCAAGAGGACTAAAAATTAAATAAAAATAACCGAAGCCACAACAAACCAGTTTTAAAAGAATAGTCAGTGAACCTAAAGACGGGAAATATCAAACCAGAAATAGCAAAATTTTAATTTTGACCTGTAGCAAGTAGAAGAGAAAGAGATAAAAAAATCAAAAGGAAAGTAAAGAAATAAAACAAATGAAATATAGGAAAGAAAAAAAAAAAGCAAACACATCACCAAAGATAAAGTTGTCATATCCTTACAATAGATAAGAAATATATTTATCTTGGAAAAAAAAAATTGAAAACCAATCTATCTTCTGTTACAATCGTGGCACCATGCCAGTTTGAGGTAAGAACCATTTCCAGTAAATCAAAAACAGTTTAGTTTCCTCTTTTGTAAATTCAAACCGGTTAGTTTAGTTTAATCCACATTCTTTTCATAACTTGAGCTGCTATAAGAGATGCTGTGGAGAATATGTGAAGACAGAAGCTGGAGGACGATGGCTACCACACTTCTGCTGCTGTTCTCTCTGCTGCTGGTCACCCCAGTGACACCGTCGCACTACGTTGGAGGAAGATCGACCTTCAAATACGAAGGAAGGAATCCAGATGGAACCTATAAGGTAGGACGTTTACTCCACTTTTCATTGAGCCAAATCTTTTTACCACTTATTCTTGTAACTAGAACTTCTGGTGGCTTTTTTGACAGGTGGTGATTCGTAACAAGGCAACCTACGATGGCTGTCGTTCTCAATACTGGAATTGTCGCACTGGTAACTGTGGAACTCAAACAAGCAGTCAAAGGGCCACCATTGACTCCAGCAGCAACGCTCCAGTCTCGAATACCCAATGGTGTGAAAGTGAGACTGTGACGACAAGGAACGTCCCGTCTGACAGGCCTTTCTCATTGAGGTGAGTTTGTCTCATGGTGAGGCTGATTAAACCCACCAGGGCTACGATTCTAATGGTGGGTGGATATGTAGCATAATGTCCAAATAGGCTCTCGTCAATCACCTAAAAGATTCTAGAGCTGAGTCGTTGACGGAAAAAACATTAGTGTGTCCTTCCACTGCCACCATTACATTCCAACCCTGTAACTCTGCCTTCCGTCAACAGGGCTTCAAGCTGCTGTTGGATACAAACTCAATTCAATGTGTTCAACTGGAGACTTTCCAGCACTGTGGATCTGGCGCAGAGATCTGACACCAACCGACCCAACAGTTCCCCGGACGTCGCCATCTTACCATTCCTACGGTAACTAGATCTGTTTTGTTTCTGAGGTAGAGAGAGAAGATAGTCAGGAAGATAAGGATGGGTTGTTGGAGGAGAGCAAGGGTCAGATTTTGAAATAAAAGGAGGTCTCAAATTGTTCAGATCAATTTATCTTATATTGTGACTTTTGCATGAATAACGTTTGAGGACTGATTATTGTGTTTTTCAGAGTTCCTCAAAACTGTCCTCGAACATATAAACTCGGTACCGTTGATCCAGATGGGGACGATGTTCGTTGCAGATATGGAAATATCAGAAGTGTGGAGTGCAGCAGCTGTATCAATTATGCAGGATTCACTCTAGACCAGGTTTGTTAAACTCCAGCAAGTCTCTAGTTTTCCCTTTTTTCCACAATTGATACTAACCTTTTATCTTTCAGGACTCGTGCACATTGCGTTATGTCCGAACTGCATCCAGCACCCGAGTTTATGCCTTTGAAACGGTGGTGGAAGATTTCCCTAAAGAATCAATGACACTGAGATACAGTGATGGATCCAGCCAAAGAAGGTATCCGCTGCCCCGATCAAGAGTAAGGCGGTCCTATTGGATAACACCAAGTTCAACCACAATACAAAGTCGGCGGACGACCACTCAAATCACCACTACCAGACCACCGACAACCACGTCTCATAATCTGTGGTATTGGTGGATGATCCATCATGTAGCTACGCCCACACCGCCAACCACAACACAAAGAACGCGGACGACCACTCAAATCACCACTACCAGACCACCGCCAGCCACAATCCATAATCTGTGGTATTGGTGGATGATCCATCATGTAGGTACGACCCCACCGCCAACCACAATACAGAATTGGAGGAGGCCATCCACAGTGCATTCTCAGCCTCTGAGCAAAGGGCCTTTGCAGTTCTCTGTTCTTGGTATGTAGCTCCCTTTCAAATTTGATAAGCATAAGCAGATTCCATTATGGATTGTAGTTTACAAAATGTGTTTGTTTTGACAAAAAGTCCGAACAGTGATTTTCATAATCCAGAGCTAAATTGGTGATTTAAAATCAAACACGAACAACAGACTTAAGCCATAACCTGACACGTTGGTCTTTCGATTAACTGTCAGAATCAGTTTTTATGCCATTTTTACTGGAGAACTCGACTAATTAGGAAATAGTTTTGGGTATACTGTGCAACATCAATTACATAGTGCCATTACAGTCAGAATTGTGGACGTTTAGAACAGGTTTGTATTAATGAGTCTGGAGGGGAAGAAGCTGTTGTTGAGGTCCTGGTCCTGATGGAACGCTGTCTCCTGCCTGATGGCAGAGGTGTGAAGAGTTACAGCTCAGTTACAATTCATGATAATTAATCTTATTGTTGGATAAGGTCTGAAAATGCCTTTCCTTTCATTTACAGTCGACCCACCAGTCAGTTCTTGTCAAGAGGGACACTACATCCCAAGACTGGTGTCTCCAACTCCTCGAAATGGAGCTGAAATCTCTGCAGAGTGCGACAGGGTATTGGAAATTAAAGTTAAAGCCTATTCTATATACAGCACGTAAGTAGTAGAGCATTAGATCACCAGACCACAACAACCCTTGACCTGGTTCGACTAGCATAACATGTGTGCACTTCTCTTCAAACCAGATTGGATAACATTATCTACAGTGGCCCTCCAGGCATCACGAAACACAGGACAACACATCAAGAGTTTGTCCTCAGGTGGAAACCCACAGAAAAAGATTTGGGAATGAAGTTCCCACTGTGCTTTGCAGTTGAATCAAATGACTCGTGAGTGGCTACAGACTTGCTCTGACAACGTGAAAACTTTGCTAACATTAAATGTTCTTTCAGCTCGAGTTTTCAAACGACCACCATGTCATACCGCTTCGTTAATCCCTACTACAGCTCAACGCCACGGTCAGAAAAAAGGGCAATGTTTGATGTGTCTTACTGCCAGCTGAGTGTTTAACTGGTCCGTTGGTGTCTTTCAGGATCTATCAGTCTGAAATGAGATGTGTCACCATCGAGGTTCTGGAACCTTCTGGTGAGCTTTCTCATTCTCAAATGTACGGAAGATAGTACAGGTCAAAGATGGATCTGATTTAAAACTAGATCTTAATAGTTCTGACAACAAATTATACATATTTGTACACAAAGATTTTTTTTGTGGCTAGCTCATTCTGTGCAGTTTTCTAGGCGTGAATATTAGGTTTAGTTGAGGTTTGTTGGCTCATGTTCATTTTTTTAAGAAAGGGTTAATGAAATTAGGTTGAGAAGAATGGGCTCGGTGTAAAACTGCTGCTCCTCGTAGTTAATGGGAGTCAGATAATACATCTTAACAGGGTTCCTCCTGGACACCTCACTGGTGAGATGTTCAGGTCAATCCTGCAGGTAGAAGTATGGAAAGACCTTGTCTCAGTTTCAACCAGGCCTGGGATCACCCCAGCATCCCCAGAGAAGAGTTTGACGAAATGAGGAAAGGGAAGTCTGGGCTGAGGGTACAACCCTTTTTTTCTAAAAGACATCTGTAGGATTGCATATTAGTTATATTCATAAAGTAACTTGTCATTTCTCTCAGTCCCTATTGTCAAACTGTTTAGAACATGTTCTTCTTCCTGAACAACCACAAGTAAAAACAGGCGTAAAGTTAGTTCTAGGGGTTGTGGTAGAATCAAGGTTGCCTTTATGTATATCAAGCTCTTTCATACGCACAAAGAGGTTTATTATAAACCTGACCTCAGGGTTTCACACTAACATTGGTTACAACATGATTGAGTTTCAAGTTTGGGGGGTACTCTGTAAGGCAGTGTAGTCTGGAATCCACTTGGCACTGTCACTGATGAACAAAGAGAGAAACCCCTTGATGAAATTTCCCTTTTTTTGCAGTTGTGAGTGAAGTTTCCTGTGGCCAGTCTACAATGTCCGTCTCAATCGAGAAAGCTTCACTGCGAGGCCTTCATGAGAATAACCTGAGACTCTCAGACCCTGCGAACGTGGTCTGCAGCCTCCAAACATACTCCAACAACACCCACGTTGTGGCCAGCTTCCCCCTCAATGCCTGTGGAACTCAAATAGAGGTCCTTGCAAACACTGATCAACGCTTGCTGAGCAAACTTTTGTGTGTTAACATGTTGTGTTCATCTGCAGGAGGACGAAGAAAAGCTGATTTTCAAGAACGAGATCACTTCTGTGGACAACACAATGTCCCTGATCACCAGGAAACACCTGCTGGAGCTCGACTTCTACTGTGAATACCCGAAACATGGGAACGTGACATTGGGATTCAAAACACATCGTAAAAATGTCACTGTGTGGGAGAAAGGTTTTGGAAGGTTCACCTATGGCTTTGAGTTCTACATCAATAGCAACTATAGAGACATAATAAGTCCTAGTTTGTACCCTGTGGAGTGCGCGGTGGGTACCCCGATCTTCATGCAGATCGAGGCTACCACTGCAGTCAACAACACAGAGCTGTTTGTTGAGTCCTGCAGAGCTTCACCATACGACAACCCCAACTACAGACCAACCTACTCCATCATTGAACAAGGGTACGTAGCAGATCGCTCCCTAAGTGGAAACAGAAAAGCTCTTTTCATTACATTTATGTTGAACAAATCTTTCAGTCATGTGTTGAGTTGGAATGTGATCGTTCTAATAGTAGGTTGGCATCTGTTCCCAGGTGTGCAGTGGACCCGACCGTCAGGATTCACACTGCTGCTCACCCTAACCAGTTCAGATTTAGTATGGAGACCTTCAAGTTCATTGGACTGCATGACCAGGTGAGTACGAGGACGTTGCTATAGCACTGAGGTTAAAATATTTTTTAGAAGTCTGGTCAATAAGGAAGGAAGGGGATCAAACCCGAGACAAAGGGGTGACAGCTCAGAACCCAAGCACTAGACCAAGGTGTTCAGAACCTATTTCTAGTTATCTTATCGACAGGTGGTCAGGTATATTGTGAGGCAAGAAATTGCCCAACATGCTTTTTAAAAAGGGCACAAGAACTCTCTTACAAGTCACTGACACACACACAGCGAAGAGGAACTTCTAAAGGCAAAGCCTCTCAAACCTTGGCCGCCATAGTCTCTGGTCTTAGGAGCCTTAGAATTTGTCTTGATAATGAATCAATTGCTGTTATCCCAATGGCTGCATGCTAGCAGTGCTAACCAATGATGGTCATGTGACATTCAGGTCTACATCAGCTGCTCTGTCATCATCTGTGAACGGGGAAGTTGGGGAACTCGCTGTTCCAGAGGCTGTATCCCCCCCACTATGGCCGGACTCGACCGTCGCAAAAGAGAAGTGGGTCTTCAGAGCAAAAATCACTTCATCTCGCAGGGTCCCATCCGCATCAAGAGGTCGCCAGAGCTCACCACGAGCACAGGTAACACATTCAACAATGGATAGTTGACAACGAGTTTTGAAGGTATATTTAAAGAAAAATTTAATCTTGTCCAGATGAACAATTGAACCTGAGCCTGAGCCTGAACGTGGTCTTCATCGTTGGAGCTCTACTCGCCGCGGTTGCCATTATCAGCACAGTGTCCTACATGAAAAAAAGAATTACCAACGTCAAATACCAAACTCTGCCCACTTCTGAGAATTGAAACCACAGCCATTGCAAGGTTTAATATATTTTTCTTTGATTATCAATGGGTCGGAATTATTAAAGTCTTGGGTAACAAAAAAAAACAAACAAACATGTTTGAACAATGATTGAAAAATTATACATTTGTTTTAATACTTTCTGATTGAGATTAAATAAAGGAATCAATCAATACCAAGTCTTGCCTATGATTTTTACTTATATCTCAAATTTCATTTTTTGAAGATAGATTCCCACCAGGATCACATGACGGGCTTCATTATAAAAAGCAAAAAATGTTGTTGACACATGATGAAAGAAATATCAACATTATTCACGTAAGACAGAGTTCTGCCTTTCAAGTCAACCTTAAATCCCTCCTAGAGCCTCCAGTGGCAGATACCAGATGGTAGAAGTAAGTTCTACGTCATTTGGTGCTCCGCCCTCTAACCGCTTCGCTATTGGTTTATCCCCGAGGCCCCGCCTCTTCTCTGTAATGAACTCACCATCCAGCTGGGTGCAGTCCACTTCCTATAAAGCTGGGAAACGCCCGCCGGACTTCCTCCAACTGAAAACTCCACCAATTCGTAGAACATAAGATTATGAAGATAACTAAGGGGTTTTCTCTTCACTGGACTTTTGAGAAAGAGGGAGTAGCTAAACCATCCAGGAAAGACTCAAACAGAACTACTATTCCTCCAGGAAAAGCCAGTTCAGGTGTCTCAGGCTTCTAGGCTGACTGTCTCCAGGAACGCCTCCCTCATAAGAAGGCCCCCGGGCACATGTTTTGAGAGGTGGAGTCTGCCAAATAGTTAACATAATAACATATAGGTTTATATGTCCATTCAACTTGAATCCATCTTCATAAGAGCTTCATGACAACCATATATATTCAGTTTTCATTTTGCAAGAATATTATCAGCTGCATTTCCTGGTTTCTCTTTTTTTTGTAATTTACTGTGAGAATTATTTCAGTCGAGGTTGTTATAATCCTATCATTCTCATCACGCATACAAACTATGATGTAAGTTAAAAGGTTTCACCTCTGGATTGTAGAAAACAACAATAAAAAATAGGGCCATAAAGATAAGCTTTCAGAATGAACTCTAAAACGTTACTTTATTTTATTTTACATTTTAAGTTTAATTGAATAAATTATGCTAAAAAAAAAAAAAGACAAAACACGAAGAAAAAAAAAACAGCTTCACGTAAATATAAATTTTAAAAGTATTTATTAAAAAATATATTGACGGAGAATTCTGGATAAAAACACACAGCTGAGACCTGTGATGGTTGCGTTCAAGTTTCATGGAAAAACGAGTTTCATACTTTCATTGTTTTACGGCACACTCAGTATTTTATATATAAGAATTAACCAAATTACATAGATGTTTTCCAAAATAAAAACGAATATTCAACTGAGCGGACAAAATGTTTTTTTTTTTTTTTTTAATGTTTTTGTGCGCGAATTGAGCTGAGCGGCTTCTTTACGCAGCTCCCGTGAACGTCTCACAGCTGAAGGCGGAAGACAACAGAGTTCGCTGATCCTTTTCTTTCCGTCTTTTTGCAAACCCGCCGAACCGAACCCTCTCACGAACTGGTCCCATGTTTAAATCCCCCTCCCCGTGAGTCCCGCTGGCTGGGGCCGAGTCTGACTGGCCAGGCTAGAAAAACACGGGCTTTTAGTGACGGACTGAAGCGGACCCGCTGTGAGTAAATGTCATTGAAAGAACTCGTGGGTAGAACTAGTTCGACTGGACCAGAAACGAAAGTGACCCGGTTCTGTGAGGGGGTCACACCCTCAAGATTATGTGCTGTTACAGACCATAATACGGGTGTTAGGTCAGAGTCCTCCCAGGACAAGGAGAAGAAAACATGTTATTGTAATACTTGTCACACACTTGTTTGTAGAACAAAGACCCAAGACTTGGTGCTTGAATACTTAAATAAATACTGACTTTGTGATGAAATCCACGACTTGAAAACCTCAATACAGTGTTTTGACTTATTATTGATGTATTTGTCATACACTTGTTCGTAGAATAGAAGCCCCGAGACTTGGTAAAATAATATATTATTGAATTCTTACTTTGCTGGACTAGAGACTATTATTAGGTCCAGGTCTGACATGAAACGCCTAATACCGTGTACATAGTTTGTGCCGGACTTGAGCTGATGCCTTGGTTCTGGACTAGGAGATAAAATCCTTAATATATTTTACTGACTTTGTGCTGGACTAAAAACATGACTTGGTTCTGGACTAGGAGATAAGATCCTTAATATATTTTACTGACTTTGTGCTGGACTAGAGACCATGACCTGGTTCTTGACTATGAGATAAAATCCTTAATATATTTTACTGACTTTGTGCTGGACTAGAGACCATGACTTGGTTCTGGACTAGGAGATAAAATCCTTAATATATTTTACTGACTTTGTGCTGGAATAAAAACATGACTTGGTTCTGGACTAGGAGATAAGATCCTTAATATATTTTACTGACTTTGTGCTGGACTAGAGACTATGACTTGGTTCTGGACTAGGAGATAAAATCCTTAATATATTTTACTGACTTTGTGCTGGAACAGAGACCATGACCTGGTTCTGGACTAGGAGATAAAATCCTTAATATATTTTACTGACTTTGTGCTGGACTAAAAACATGACTTGGTTCTGGACTAGGAGATAAGATCCTTAATACATTTTACTGACTTTGTGCTGGAACAGAGACCATGACCTGGTTCTGGAATAGGAGGTGAACTTATTCACACCGTGTACCAAATGTTTGCTGGAATAGATGGTTTCTGCTGGAAGAGAGACCACTGACCTGCATCTGGAGTAGAGACTTGATCCTGGACTCTAACCTGCTGCTATTTGACTAGAGAACTGTTACTGACTTGTTGCTGGAACTGAAGTATTTTTTTTTCAAGATATTTTCAGAATATATATATTCACAAGACTGGGTGCAGGAGACACAGACTTGGTGCTAGTAATACAGACCTGTTTCTGAAATAATTCCCATTGACCTTGATTTTAAAAACTGGTTCTGAAGTCGACACTGGTCCCAGGAGAAAGATCAGAGACTTGGCAAGACATGTAACCCACCAACTTGTCTGGAGGCTAGACATTGACGTGAGACCTGTTTCTAGATTAAATACTTTGGTGCAACAGGAGGGATGTCATGTTGGAATAGACTCATAAGAACCAGTTCTCCCGTCCTTTGAGAGGGACTTGTTCTCCGCTTACGATGGAGAGCGTCCACTGGGTCCGACACCGGTGTCAGCAGCTGGCGGGGGAGCCCTCGTCCACCAGGGGTCAGTACTCTGCCCCCGAGGACTCGCCGAACAAACGAGAGAAAAAGCGCCGGCTTGTGTTCCCTCGCCACGGGCCTCACCAGGACAAGGTTGCGAACAACTTCAGCGACAATTCCATTCGGACCACCAAGTACAGCGTGTGGACCTTCTTGCCCATGAACTTGTTCCAGCAGTTCCACAGGTGAGGTCCTCTTGTTTACACGTACGGAATCGATTGGGTCTTTTTAAGAATGCCGGCCCGGTTGTGACCCTGCAGGGCTGCCAACCTCTACTTTTTGTTCCTGGCTCTGCTGAACTGGGTTCCGGTCGTGGAGGCCTTTCAAAAGGAGATCACCATGGTTCCGCTGGTAGTGGTCCTGGCGGTGACTGCTTGCAAGGATGCCCTGGAGGACTACAGACGCTACCTCTTTGACCAAAAAGTCAACAACAGCGTGGCACTGGTGTACAGTGGGTGAGTTGATCTCAAACATTATGACCAGCATGTCACTGCCCGGGTGTTTCCAGGTACAGGAAACCAACACCATAAAGTATTTTCAGGGGAAGTTTCCTGGTCATTGCCTTGGCTCTTATTGAGAGTATTACGTGGTATAATATAGAAAGTTTGGACTGCGGTAAAGATTTGCACAGTATAGTTAGAGCACTGAGCATTACAAGTTACAACTAGGGCTGCATGATATTGGAAACAATGCGATATTCGATATTGGAGTCTTGAATTTCGATATTGATATTAATGCGATATGTTTTTCTTTCACATAAAAATGTTGCTGCGTGCACGCGCCTGCACGTGAGTACTGTACTGGAGGTCCTGGTGTTTAGACAAGGAAAATAATTCAATATTTCCCTTTCGTTTATTTCTGCGGTGCCGACATGATCAGAGAAAGTTTTCACCTATAACGCATAATGCATAATGCATCAGTTTCCCGCGAAACTGAGTGTCCTCAGAGAGGAGCCGCCGGCGCATCGCGATATCACAAAATCAATAATAAATCCACCTCCCTGTACACACACGCATAACACTTTATAAATGACCTGTCTAGTTTAAATAATCTTCTTGAGAATATTTTTTTTGTCTTCTTAAAAACATGTGGAAACTTTTACACTATTTCGACCATTTGCATTATTGAAAACCTCTTGCTTTAAAGTACAGTTTACAATAGTATTATTGAGAATGAGGTAAAAAAAAAGACATTATATCTTTGCCTTTGTTTTTGTTTTTTTAATCGACTTGGCTTAGCTGAGGGCCTTCAAACCCCCTTCAGAAACACTTCTGTTTTAATTTTTACACTAATATATATCTTTACCGTGAAGGGATTTTAATTATACCCCGATATGAATTTAAGGTCAGACCTATAAGACGTTTATTACCACACTTACAGCTTTGAATACTGTAAATAAACTGGGTGGTACACTGGAAAACAACAAATTATTATTTTAATAGTAAATAATTGGTATTTAGGAACAAGTCCTCCGTATCTAAAGCATCAATGATATCCCGCAAGATCCAAGTGACGACTGAGGATGAGAGGATACTCCAGCAACTTTTGAAGCTGATGTTTGGACATATTTCGGTTTGAAAACAAATGAAAGCAGTTACAACTTCGTCAAGAGTCATGTGGTCTGTAACACCAGAGTCAAGTACTGGACAATACTTCACATATATCCTTGTTACTAGACCATCACAACACCAGAGTCAAGTACTGGACAATACTACACATATATACTTGTTACTACACTATCACAACACCAGAGTCAAGTACTGGACAATACTGCACTTATATCCTTGTTACTACACCATCACAACACCAGAGTCAAGTACTGGACAACACTACACATATATACTTGTTACTACACTATCACAACACCAGAGTCAAGTACTGGACAATACTACACATATATACTTGTTACTACACTATCACAACACCAGAGTCAAGTACTGGACAATACTACACATATATCCTTGTTACTACACTATCACAACACCAGAGTCAAGTACTGGACAATACTACACATATATACTTGTTACTACACTATCACAACACCAGAGTCAAGTACTGGACAATACTACACATATATACTTGTTACTACACTATCACAACACCAGAGTCAAGTACTGGACAATACTACACATATATACTTGTTACTACACTATCACAACACCAGAGTCAAATACTGGACAATACTACACTAGAAAAAACGGTGCCCATGGACAAATGAAGATCTCCTGAGTCTGAAGAGACTTTGTCGAAAGACTGAGCGTCTCTGGAAGTCCACTAAACTTGAGGTGCATAGACTTCACCTCAGGGATCTGATGACTTCTTACAATGAGATGGTAGAAACTGCTAGATCTGATTACATCAGAAAACTGGTAGCAGCAAATAGGAAAAACCCCAAAGTTTTGTTTGACACGATTAATTCTCTCGTGTCTCCTGCTCCTCAAATCACGCCTGTCTTCTGTGAAGCTGACAGCAATGCATTGTTGAGATTATTCATTGACAAAATTAAATTGATCAAAGAGAAAATCTCTCCCCCTTTGTTTGGAACCCCTACTGTCTCTGAGCCCATCTCCTCCTCTTGGTCTTCCTTCACTGCTGTATCTTTGGGTGATATTTCGGCACTAGTGAACAAGATGAAACCCTCCTCTTGCTCAGATGACGTCCTTCCTTGTAGGCTTTTTATCAAAGTATTTGATGTAATTGGTCCCTGGGTTACCAATATGGTGAACCTCTCCCTTTCCACAGGGGTTTTTCCCAATGCATTTAAACATGCCATTGTGGAGCCTCTGCTCAAAAAACCAGGCTTAGACCCAACTGACCTCAGTAATTTCAGGCCTATTTCTAAGCTCCCTTTCTTGTCCAAGATCTTGGAGAAGGTGGTGTCTGAGCAGCTGTCTTTGGTCCTGGATCAGAGCGACATCCATGAGAAGTTTCAGTCTGGCTTCCGTAAACATCACTCTACGGAGACAGCTTTATTGAAAGTGTCCAGTGACATCATGATGTCGGCTGACTCTGGTAAATTCACTGTTCTGGTTCTCTTGGATCTGTCCTCAGCCTTTGACACAGTTGATCACCAGATCCTGCTGAGAAGACTGAGGGATGAAGACTGTCTGGGTCTGTGTTAGAATGGTTCTCATCTTACCTTTCTGGGCGCAGTTTTAGTGTATCTGCCAATCAAATGAGGTCTGAATCGGCAGATCTGTTGTGTGGAGTCCCTCAAGGTTCTGTTCTGGGTCCTTTATTGTTTTTGCTGTACTTGATTCCCCTCGGTAAAATCATTCAGAGATTTCCAGATGTTTCTTATCACATTTTTGCTGATGACATCCAGCTCTACTGCTCTTTTGACCCAACTGAGCCCCAGAGGCTGAACTTAGTCAATTGTTTGCTAGAAATCAAACAATGAGTGAAAACACTTTACAGCTAAATGTGGACAAAACTGAAACACTGGTGATTGCTCCTGATGATAAGATTCCAGGGTTGAGTCAGTACTTGGGTGACTTAGGTCAGTCTGTCAAACTGAGCCTGAGAAACCTGGGTGTTGTATTTGATAAAGACATGTCTCTTGTTCGACACTATAGAAAACTGACCAGAAACTGTTTCCTTCAACTGAGAAAAATCTCTAAACTTAGGAAAATGTTGTCGGAACATGATCTGGAGCTTGTAATCCATGCGTTTGTTTCTTCTCGTCTGGACTATTGTAACAGTTTGTTTTCATGTCTTAACAAGAAGGATCTGTCTCGTCTGCAGTTGATTCAGAACTCTGCAGCCAGAATTCTGACCCGCTCAAGTAGAAGAACTCGCATTTCTCCGGTCCTTAAAACTCTTCACTGGCTTCCAGTTTCTTTCAGGATCAACTTTAAAATTCTGGTTCTTACTTTCAGATCTATTCATGGTCAGGCTCCTCCTTACATCACTGATCTGATCCAGCCTTACACCCCAGCTCGGGCTCTGAGGTCTGTGGATCAGAATCTACTGATGGTTCCACGCACACGGCTCAGGACCAGAGGAGAGAAATCTTTTCAGGCTGTTGCTCCTAAGCTTTGGAACGATCTTCTCTCTCTTTGCGCTTGATGATCTACTGACTCCTTTAAGAAACATCTTAAGACGTTTCTATTTGTTCAGGCTTTTCCTTGAATTTCTCGAACTCCTGTGTTGTTCTCAGTATTATCTTGATCTTTAAAGTATGTACTTTTTTGAGTATTGTTTTGATTGTTTAAGCGCTTTGTGACCCTGGTCTCTACTTACTTACTATACATATATGCTTGTTACTCCACTATCACAACACCAGAGTCAATTACTAGACGATACTACACATATATACTTGTTACTACACTATCACAACACCAGAGTCAATTACTAGACGATACTACACATATATACTTGTTACTACACTATCACAACACCAGAATAAAGTACTGGACAATACTACAAATATATACTTGTTACTACACTATCACAACACCAGAGTTAAGTACTGGACAATACTACACATATATACTTGTTACTACACTATCACAACACCAGAGTCAAGTACTGGACAATACTACATTTATATACTTGTTACTACACTATCACAACACCAGAGTCAAGTACTGGACAATACTACACATATGTCCTTGTTATATATGGTGATACATATCTTATCACCTGATTAACTCCAGAAGTAACCGCCCGTCAACCCATTTATTAATAAATCAGCAGCTCCTTTTAGTTGCAAATACTGCCATGGCGGTCCCATATTTCTACTGAACTGTTTATCTAGTTGAACTGTACTACTTCAACATTTGCTGATGCAATCTAACTTCATCTAATTGTGCTGCTGGTGATGACTGATGGTGGTGAGAGGTAGCCGGACCTTTAATGTTCCCTGATCGGGTCGTCAGGAGTGTCTGTATCGGAGCTGCTTGTAAAAGGTAAACCTTGACCTGCTGTACAGGGAGAAGGAGTGTCCAGGGATTTTTCACACAGACCTTCCTGACACTCCCTTGTGCCCGACCTTCTCCCCCGTCATTCCACATGAACACGGCAGCTAATGGAGACGACGAGTTTCCCGCTGTCGTCAAGGTTCGAGCGATGGCGTGACCTCTACCAACCCAGGGAGCAGAAGGAGAGGATAGTGGCGCCGTTTTCCTGCCAGAATGAGGACCTGGCTCACCGGGTCGGGTCGTACGCCGACAACAGGATCCGAACCCGAAAGTACTCCTTGCTCTCCTTCATCCCCAAGAATCTGTTTGAGCAGCTGCATCGCGTCGCCAACGTCTACTTTATCTTCCTGGCCGCCCTCAACTTCGTCCCCGTTGTAGAAGCCTTCCAGCCCAAGGTGGCCTTGGCTCCCATCCTCCTGGTGCTGTCGTTCACTGCCCTCAAGGACATCTGGGAGGACTACCGAAGGTTCAGGTCGGACAGTCGCATTAACGGGCAGCCATGCCCTGTTTACAGCAGGTGTGCCAGTGTTTTATCACTCGATTACCTTCCGCAGTACTTACAGACGTATACACAAAATGAACCTTTACTCATAACCGTATGAGATACTAGTCTGGGCTGCTTTTTTATTGGTCAGCGTTATGGATTAGCAACATATTTCCTGTCTCTTACTTGGATCATAAAAATATCTTTGTTTTTATTATTTAAATCTACTGACATCGTAAAATAACATTTACACAAAATTGTGATGGAAGGTCTGACCATGAATAGATCTGAAAGTAAGAACCAGAATTTTAAAATGATCCTGAAAGAAACTGGCAGCCAGTGAAGAGTTTGAAGGAGAAATGTGAGTTCTTCTACTAGAGCAGCTCAGAATTCTGGCTGCAGAGTTTTGTATGAACTGCAGGCGAGACACATCCTTGCGGTACTTCGTATCACGATACAGGTTTAACAATACAATATATAGTGATAGTGTAGTAACAAGTATATATTTGTAGTATTGTCCAGTACTTGACTCTGGTGTTGTGATAGTGTAGTAACAAGTATATATTTGTAGTATTGTCCAGTACTTGACTCTGGTGTTGTGATAGTGTAGTAACAAGTATATATTTGTAGTATTGTCCAGTACTTGACTCTGGTGTTGTGATAGTGTAGTAACAAGTATATATGTGTAGTATTGTCCAGTACTTGACTCTGGTGTTGTGATAGTGTAGTAACAAGTATATATGTGTAGTATTGTCCAGAACTTGACTCTGGTGTTGTGATAGTGTAGTAACAAGTATATATGTGTAGTATTGTCGAGTACTTGACTCTGGTGTTGTGATAGTGTAGTAACAAGTATATATGTGTAGTATTGTCCAGTAATTGACTCTGGTGTTGTGATAGTGTAGTAACAAGTATGTATTTGTAGTATTGTCCAGTACTTGACTCTGGTGTTGTGATAGTGTAGTAACAAGTATATATGTGTAGTATTGTCCAGTACTTGACTCTGGTGTTGTGATAGTGTAGTAACAAGTATATATGTGTAGTATTGTCCAGTACTTGACTCTGGTGTTGTGATAGTGTAGTAACAAGTATATATGTGTAGTATTGTCGAGTACTTGACTCTGGTGTTGTGATAGTGTAGTAACAAGGATATATGTGTAGTATTGTCGAGTACTTGACTCTGGTGTTGTGATAGTGTAGTAACAAGTATATATGTGTAATATTGTCGAGTACTTGACTCTGGTGTTGTGATAGTGTAGTAGCAAGAACATATGTGTAGTATTGTCCAGTACTTGACTCTGGTGTTGTGATAGTGTAGTAACAAGAACATATGTGTAGTATTGTCCAGTACTTGACTCTGGTGTTGTGATAGTGTAGTAACAAGAACATATGTGTAGTATTGTCCAGTACTTGACTCTGGTGTTGTAGTATTTACAGACCACATGACTCTTGATGAAGTCGTAACTGCTTTCATTTATTTTCAAACCAAAATATGTCCAAACATCATCTTTAAAAGCTGCTGGACTCACTGTATCCTCTCGTCCTTAGTCATCACTGGACGTTTATTGCAATGAATAAAGATTTGAATATTTGTTAACTGTAAATAAAAAATAAAAAAAATAAATCCTTAAAAGAAATGTCTGGATGTGTTGAATATTAAAAGGGTGTTTTGTATCGAATATTTTCTTACGCCAAAAAATCGGGGTTCGCTTCTGAACTCAATAACCTTCCATATGACATCACGCTCGGGTCCTGAGACGAAGCAAACCTCTGCCAAGGAGCTCATTTTCAATGATTTTATTAAAAAAAAACAAACTTAAAGAACAACAGTTGTGTTGGCTCAATGCAAGGAAAATATATATATTTTTTATCCTTTATCTTTTATCCATCTTGTTCTTTTGGCGACTTGATGCATGCATTGTTATTTTCTACATTGTCGAAATTATTTTTATTTTTATTTTTTCCCCCATTTCCATACGTATCAAAAAACGCAGTCTGGTTATCACGGCTATGTTTTTTGTTATTTTTATCCATCCGTCTCATAAAAAAACATTAATTTTACACTTTTGTTAATGGAAAATACATCCATATCTGAACCTAGTGTTTAACTTGCTTCAAAAAGTTTATCCGTTTTGTCATGTGGTTTTATTTTGAAATATAAAATAATTTCTTGCATGTTTTGTATTAACATAAGTCAATCATGCGCCACAAGAGGTAATATTGACCTCTTAATTGATCAGTTATCATTACTATCCACCAGGTGAAAGCGTGTGGTTGCTAAGAGATGTCACGTCACGTCATTATCGTCGTTTATGAGCCGCAATGATTCATTCCTGGAGAGAAACGCCCTTGTGGTGTTTGTTGTTGTTGGACGTGTTAATAATGAACCACTGAACAAACCAGACTAAAGACCACATTGTGGAGCATTTACACGTCCAAATGTCTGCAGCTGCTTTTTGTGTTTGTTCTTATTCTTCCTGTGTTTGCGTGCGAGACAATCGCATTTGTGTTTGTGTTGTTCAGCAGAAAACTGCGTTCAACCAACGTTGTCGACGTGAGTGAAGGTGCATTTATTGATTTTTAATCTCATCTTTCCTTTACATCAGTTTCAGTAGATTTAAAAACAAAGGTTTTAATACCATTGCAAGCTTCACATTTTAAACATTTTATAACAGAACAATTATAGGATTTCCAGCTACAATCAAACATTTTTAACTATAGTCGACCAAAGGATAAATCTAACTATAATAAAACAATTGTCAACTATAATCAAACAATTTTCAACTAGAATCAAACAATTTTCAACTATAAACAAGCAATTTTCCACTGAAATCAAACAATTTTCAACTGAAATCAAACAATTTTCAACTGAAATCTAACCATTTTCAACTGTAAACAAAGAATTTTCAACTATAATCAAACCATTTTCAACTTTAATCGAACTATTTTCAACTGTAAACAAACAATTTTCAACTATAATCGAACCATTTTCAACTATAAACAAGCAATTTTCAACTGTAAACAAACAATTTTCAACTATAAACAAGCAATTTTCCACTGAAATCAAACAATTTTCAACTGAAATCAAACAATTTTCAACTGAAATCGAACCATTTTCAACTATAATCGAACTATTTTCAACTATAATCAAACGATTTTCAACTATAATCAAACCATTTTCAACTATAATCAAACCATTTTCAACTATAATCAAACAATTTTCAACTGTAAACAAACAATTTTCAACTATAATCAAACAATTTTCAACTATAATCAAACAATTTTCAACTATAATCAAACCATTTTCAACTATAATCAAACAATTTTCAACTGTAAACAAACAATTTTCAACTATAATCAAACCATTTTCAACTATAATCAAACAATTTTCAACTGCAAACAAACAATTTTCAACTATAATCAAACAATTTTCAACTGTAAACAAACAATTTTCAACTGAAATCGAACCATTTTCAACTATAATCGAACCATTTTCAACTATAATCGAACTATTTTCAACTGTAAACAAACAATTTTCAACTATAATCAAACAATTTTCAACTATAATCAAACAATTTTCAACTAGAATCAAACCATTTTCAACTATAATCAAACAATTTTCAACTGTAAACCAACAATTTTCAACTAGAATCAAACCATTTTCAACTATAATCAAACAATTTTCAACTGTAAACAAACAATTTTCAACTATAATCGAACCATTTTCAACTATAATCAAACAATTTTCAACTGTAAACAAAGAATTTTCAACTATAATCGAACCATTTTCAACTGTAAACAAACAATTTTCAACTATAATCAAACAATTTTCAACTGTAAACAAACAATTTTCAACTATAATCAAACAATTTTCAACTATAATCAAACAATTTTCAACTGTAAACAAACAATTGTCAACTATAATCAAACAATTGTCAACTATAATCAAACAATTTTCAACTATAATCAAACAATTTTCAACTGTAAACAAACCATTTTCAACTATAATCAAACAATTGTCAACTATAATCAAACAATTTTCAACTGTAAACAAACAATTTTCAACTATAATCAAACAATTTTCAACTGTAAACAAACAATTTTCAACTATAATCAAACAATTTTCAACTATAATCAAACAATTTTCAACTCTAAACAAACAATTTTCGACTATAATCAAACAATTTTCAACTGTAAACAAACAATTTTCAACTATAATCAAACAATTTTCAACTATAATCAAACAATTTTCAACTGTAAACAAACAATTTTCAACTGTAAACAAACAATTGTCAACTATAATCAAACAATTTTCAACTATAATCAAACCATTTTCAACTGTAAACAAACAATTTTCAACTATAATCAAACCATTTTCAACTGTAAACAAACAATTTTCAACTATAATCAAACAATTTTCAATTATAATCAAACAATTTTCAACTATAATCAAACAATTTTCAACTATAATCAAACAATTTTCAACTATAATCAAACCATTTTCAACTGTAAACAAACAATTTTCAACTGTAAACAAACAATTTTCAACTATAATCAAACAATTTTCAACTATAATCAAACAATTTTCAACTGTAAACAAACAATTTTCAACTATAATCAAACAATTTTCAATTATAATCAAACAATTTTCAACTATAATCAAACAATTTTCAACTGTAATCAAACAATTTTCAACTGTAAACAAACAATTTTCAACTATAATCAAACAATTTTCAATTATAATCAAACAATTTTCAACTATAATCAAACAATTTTCAACTATAATCAAACAATTTTCAACTATAATCAAACCATTTTCAACTGTAAACAAACAATTTTCAACTGTAAACAAACAATTTTCACCTATAATCAAACAATTTTCAATTATAATCAAACAATTTTCAACTATAATCAAACAATTTTCAACTGTAATCAAACAATTTTCCACTGTAAACAAACAATTTTCAATTATAATCAAACAATTTTCAACTATAATCAAACAATTTTCAACTATAATCAAACAATTTTCAACTATAATCAAACCATTTTCAACTGTAAACAAACAATTTTCAACTATAATCAAACAATTTTCAACTATAATCAAACAATTTTCAACTATAATCAAACAATTTTCAACTATAATCAAACAATTTTCAACTGTAAACAAACAATTTTCAACTATAATCAAACAATTTTCAATTATAATCAAACAATTTTCAACTATAATCAAACAATTTTCAACTGTAAACAAACAATTTTCAACTATAATCAAACAATTTTCAATTATAATCAAACAATTTTCAACTATAATCAAACAATTTTCAACTGTAAACAAACAATTTTCAACTATAATCAAACAATTTTCAACTATAATCAAACAATTTTCAACTATAATCAAACAATTTTCAACTATAATCAAACCATTTTCAACTGTAAACAAACAATTTTCAACTATAATCAAACAATTTTCAACTATAATCAAACAATTTTCAACTATAATCAAACAATTTTCAACTGTAAACAAACAATTTTCAACTAGAATCAAACCATTTTCAACTATAATCAAACAATTTTCAACTGTAAACAAACAATTTTCAACTAGAATCGAACCATTTTCAACTCTAAACAAACAATTTTCAACTATAATCAAACAATTTTCAACTGTAAACAAAGAATTTTCAACTATAATCAAAGAATTTTCAACTGTAAACAAAGAATTTTCAACTATAATCAAAGAATTTTCAACTGTAAACAAAGAATTTTAACTATAATCAAACAATTTTCAACTGTAAACAAAGAATTTTCAACTATAATCAAACAATTTTCAACTGTAAACAAAGAATTTTCAACTATAATCGAACCATTTTCAACTATAATCAAACAATTTTCAACTGTAAACAAACAATTTTCAACTATAATCAAACAATTTTCAACTGTAAACAAACAATTTTCAACTATAATCAAACAATTTTCAACTATAATCAAACAATTTTCAACTGTAAACAAACAATTTTCAACTGTAAACAAAGAATTTTCAACTATAATCGAACCATTTTCAACTATAATCAAACAATTTTCAACTGTAAACAAACAATTTTCAACTATAATCAAACAATTTTCAACTGTAAACAAACAATTTTCAACTATAATCAAACCATTTTCAACTATAATCAAACAATTTTCAACTGTAAAACAATTTTCAACTGTAAACAAACAATTTTCAACTATAATCAAACAATTTTCAACTATAATCAAACCATTTTCAACTATAATCAAACAATTTTCAACTATAATCAAACAATTTTCAACTGTAAACAAACAATTTTCAACTATAATCAAACCATTTTCAACTATAATCAAACAATTTTCAACTATAATCAAACAATTTTCAACTATAATCAAACAGTTTTCAACTATAATCAAACAATTTTCAACTATAATCAAACAGTTTTCAACTATAATCAAACAATTTTCAACTATAATCAAACCATTTTCAACTATAATCAAACCATTTTCAACTATAATCAAACAATTTTCAACTATAATCAAACAATTTTCAACTATAATCAAACAATTTTCAACTATAATCAAACCATTTTCAACTATAATCAAACAATTTTCAACTATAATCAAACAATTTTCAACTATAATCAAACAATTTTCAACTATAATCAAACAATTTTCAACTATAATCAAACCATTTTCAACTGTAAACAAACAATTTTCAACTATAATCAAACAATTTTCAACTATAATCAAACAATTTTCAACTATAATCAAACAATTTTCAACTGTAAACAAACAATTTTCAACTAGAATCAAACCATTTTCAACTATAATCAAACAATTTTCAACTGTAAACAAACAATTTTCAACTAGAATCGAACCATTTTCAACTCTAAACAAACAATTTTCAACTATAATCAAACAATTTTCAACTGTAAACAAAGAATTTTCAACTATAATCAAAGAATTTTCAACTGTAAACAAAGAATTTTCAACTATAATCAAAGAATTTTCAACTGTAAACAAAGAATTTTAACTATAATCAAACAATTTTCAACTGTAAACAAAGAATTTTCAACTATAATCAAACAATTTTCAACTGTAAACAAAGAATTTTCAACTATAATCGAACCATTTTCAACTATAATCAAACAATTTTCAACTGTAAACAAACAATTTTCAACTATAATCAAACAATTTTCAACTGTAAACAAACAATTTTCAACTATAATCAAACAATTTTCAACTATAATCAAACAATTTTCAACTGTAAACAAACAATTTTCAACTGTAAACAAAGAATTTTCAACTATAATCGAACCATTTTCAACTATAATCAAACAATTTTCAACTGTAAACAAACAATTTTCAACTATAATCAAACAATTTTCAACTGTAAACAAACAATTTTCAACTATAATCAAACCATTTTCAACTATAATCAAACAATTTTCAACTGTAAAACAATTTTCAACTGTAAACAAACAATTTTCAACTATAATCAAACAATTTTCAACTATAATCAAACCATTTTCAACTATAATCAAACAATTTTCAACTATAATCAAACAATT
Source organism: Callionymus lyra (assembly GCF_982586985.1). NCBI lineage: Eukaryota > Metazoa > Chordata > Actinopteri > Syngnathiformes > Callionymidae > Callionymus > Callionymus lyra. The sequence goes on from NC_141823.1 coordinate 4,209,199, forward strand.
TTCAACTGTAAACAAACAATTTTCAACTATAATCAAACCATTTTCAACTATAATCAAACAATTTTCAACTATAATCAAACAATTTTCAACTATAATCAAACAGTTTTCAACTATAATCAAACAATTTTCAACTATAATCAAACAGTTTTCAACTATAATCAAACAATTTTCAACTATAATCAAACCATTTTCAACTATAATCAAACCATTTTCAACTATAATCAAACAATTTTCAACTATAATCAAACAATTTTCAACTATAATCAAACAATTTTCAACTATAATCAAACCATTTTCAACTATAATCAAACAATTTTCAACTATAATCAAACAATTTTCAACTATAATCAAACAATTTTCAACTATAATCAAACAATTTTCAACTATAATCAAACCATTTTCAACTATAATCAAACAATTTTCAACTATAATCAAACAATTTTCAACTATAATCAAACAATTTTCAACTATAATCAAACAATTTTCAACTGATCAAGATTTTTTTGAAATTGAAAAGAATCAGAGAGAACATTTCTTATTATTTCTGCCTTTTTAATACTTTTCTACTGTAAAATCATGTTAACTTCATCCACCGTATGTCCTTTGATTCTCATGTGTGTCACGTGCACATCATGTGTGTCACGTGCACATCATGTATGTCACGTGCACATCATGTGTGTCACGTGCACATCATGTATGTCACGTGCACATCATGTGTGTCATGTGCACATCATGTATGTCACGTGCACATCATGTGTGTCATGTGCACATCATGTGTGTCCTGTGCACATCATGTGTGTCACGTGCACTTCATGTATGTCACGTGCACATCATGTGTGTCATGTGCACATCATGTGTGTCACGTGCACATCATGTGTGTCATGTGCACATCATGTGTGTCACGTGCACATCATGTATGTCACGTGCACATCATGTATGTCACGTGCACATCATGTGTGTCACGTGCACATCATGTGTGTCATGTGCACATCATGTATGTCACGTGCACATCATGTATGTCACGTGCACATCATGTATGTCATGTGCACATCATGCGTGTCACGTGCACATCATGTATGTCACATGCACATCATGCGTGTCACGTGCACATCATGTATGTCACGTGCACATCATGTATGTCACGTGCACATCATGTGTGTCACGTGCACATCATGTGTGTCACGTGCACATCATGCGTGTCACGTGCACATCATGTGTGTCACGTGCACATCATGCGTGTCACGTGCACATCATGTATGTCACATGCACATCATGCGTGTCACGTGCACATCATGTATGTCACATGCACATCATGTGTGTCATGTGCACATCATGTATGTCACGTGCACATCATGTATGTCACGTGCACATCATGTGTGTCACGTGCACATCATGTATGTCACGTGCACATCATGTGTGTCACGTGCACATCATGTATGTCACGTGCACATCATGTGTGTCACGTGCACATCATGTGTGTCATGTGTTTCGTGTTCTGTAGAAATCCTCAGCATTCTATAGTCTCCACGCTTCTCGTCCTCCGCTCGTCTCTCCTTCTCACTGCTAAAGCCAGTGAACGGCTCCATTGTTGGACGGTAAACTAGTTTAATCACGTGATCCGTGTCAACCTTCTACTTATTTAAAGGTGCGGAAAAGAAGAAGCATTTGAACATTTGAGTCGAACACGCCTTCTAACCTTTGTTTAGCACGAGTGTAGGAGTAAAGTCGTCCTCTGCCTCTGTTTACAAAACATTTGAAAGTATACAGGTGTTTTATAAAATGTATAGATTTCAACCAACATGTCTCGTGTGAAAAACATGATGAGGAAAGACTGAAACCAAATATATCTATATATAGATATATATATATCTATATATATATATATAGATTGACAAAAATATAAATCCCTTTCATTATGATATTGTAAACTTATCTGTACGTTTGATTGAAGTCGGAACAAATGTTAAATTACCTTTTTTAAGCTTTGAAATATGGAATGAAATTGAGGACCGTTTTTTTCTTCCCGTGTTTTTCAAAGGTCAATATTATGATATGATGATGTGATTAAGCTTCAAAGGCTTCAAACGGTTTCTCGAGTCGTTTTCTTCTGCTGTAGGTCATGTGATGTGTTAGTACTCGTTCTACTCGTCTACTGTCTGGATCGTTAATGTATTTTTATCCATTTTTATATATTCACACTTAAATGAATTACATTTTTATTCCTCTCATTTAATGTCATTTATATTGATTTAATTCATTTTAATTTACACTGTCATCACTACACAAACTTCTCTGTTGGCAACTATTTGGATTCAAGTTTTCCTTACGACAGAAATAAAACCTTTTATGTCGCACATTTGTAAGATTCATATGGATTAGTTTCCGTTTTATTTATTTAATTTTGCTACAGAGTTCATAAAGATGACGTGTCGTTAAAGTCCACTTCTGTATTTATTTGCAGATACGCTGATGAAGCGTCTTTACAATAAAACAAATCATTATATGAGATATTAGATGATTTCTCTGGTGATCAAAGGGTTTTTAACAACATTAAATCTGCAGTGGGAAAGAAAAGTATCATAGAAAGTCAGAAAAAGACTCTAATGGTTCCTTTTACTTCATCAACGTCAAAAACTTAACTATTTTTTCATTTTTTATGGAACTAAAGTGAATATTTCTCCTCCTGCACCAGAGAGCGGAGGGACTATGTCCAGAGACGTTGGAAGGACGTTCAAGTGGGAGACTTGGTCCGTCTCTCCTGCAACGAGATCATCCCCGCGGACCTCCTGCTGCTCTTCTCCTCCGACCCGGGCGGCGTCTGCTACACCGAGACCGCCAACCTGGACGGAGAGACCAACCTGAAGCAGAGGCAGGTGGTCTCCGAGCTGCACATGCAGGTAAAACCAGAACGCACAGAACATCAACACTTCAAGGTAGGGTAGATGATCTTTAAAACGATGTGAGCTGGAATTCAATGGTGGCTCCGCTCTTGAAACGACACGTTCAAAGTGTCACTGCAGACTGAAGAAGAAGAAGAAGGTCGTCTTTAACCAATCGTCGGAGACCGAGGTGTAAGGACCGCTTTAGACGATCAAGTTAAAAGTAAGGCTGCACGATATATCGAAAAAATATCCATACTGCGATATTACCACGCGATATGCAAATGGGAAACCGGTGATAATTTAAAAAATGTATAAATCAAGAATTTCTTAAATCCGCACTTCGACCAATCAGTGTCACGTTCTGTAAAGTTGTCAATTTGTACTTCTATGTCTCGTTGTTGTTTACGTCTCCGTCTGTCTGTGAACTGTGCGGCGCAGCTCGCTAGGCTCGGTTGCTATGGCGACGCGTCTTGCTGGCTCGCTGACTTAGCTCAGTATATCCACGGTAGTAATACTAACTTATGATCTAGTCAAACACTAGTGATCCAGTCACTCGTCTCTTTCAACCTCCTTTGTTAAAGCAACATATCGTAAGAACTTTTCATCTCGTCTCAGTTGTTTTCTTATAAGATCGTGAACTTCCAAACAAACCTGTCCGTCTTCACCGTATGCTAACGAGCTAAGTTGTTAGCGTCATTTATAAAGTGATATGTGTGCGTCTTCACCGTATGCTAACGAGCTAAGTTGTTAGCATCATTTATAAAGTGTTATGTGTGCGTCTTCACCGTATGCTAACGAGCTAAGTTGTTAGCATCATTTATAAAGTGTTATGTGTGCGTCTTCACTGTATGCTAACGAGCTAAGTTGTTAGCGTCATTTATAAAGTGTTATGTGTGCGTCTTCACCGTATGCTAACGAGCTAAGTTGTTAGCGTCATTTATAAAGTGTTATGTGTGCGTCTTCACCGTATGCTAACGAGTTAAGTTGTTAGCATCTTTTATAAAGTGTTATGTGTGCGTCTTCACCGTATGCTAACGAGCTAAGTTGTTAGCGTCATTTATAAAGTGTTATGTGTGCGTGTACAAGGAGGTGGATTTATTATTGATTTGATATCACGACGGGCCGGCGGCTCCTCTCTGATGTCGCTCTGTTTCGCGGGAAACCAATGCAAGTCCCGCGAGACTGAGCGTTAGAAGTGATGTTTTTCTACCATCATGTCGACACGAAAGCGTTGAAATAAACGAAATGGAAATATCATTGTTTTCCTTCTATAAACCTCCCCTACCGTACTCGCATCTGCGCGCGGCTACATTTTTAGGGGAGAAGAAAAAAATATTGCATTTATATCGATATCGCAATTCAAGACCGAAATTGAATATTGCACATATTTCCAATATTGTGCAGCTATAGTTAAAAGTGTACATTTTGTGAGTTTCCAGATGTGTTTCAGAGGGTGAATGAGTTTCCCCCCCCCTCAAAAAAAAAGTGGAGTCAAGGAAGCAAATAAAAAATGCAGAATCTGCTTTTCAAGTAAACAAAAGACATTTGTTGACATTTGTTTTTTTCAAACTTGTGCCAATTGTTTATTTCTACCACAGACACTGTCTCTCTCTGTTCTCCTATCAGAGCTTCACTCTGCTCTAACTAAGCAGAAATTTAACTGAACTTGCACACAAAACGGTAAAAGGCCATTTTAAACCAAGAAGTCCAATTAAAACAGACCTTTTTGAAACCATATTCATAATCATTATTAAAAAAGATCAACTATCAACTTGATTTTGAGTCACTGAAGGACTCATTCATTCCTCGTGATATTAGACTTAAGGCCAGGAATAGAGGGACGGTATGATGTAGTCTGTGTTCATCTTTGTATCCTTTTCTTTTTGTTATTGCCTTTGATCTATATTCTTCGTTATCTCTTTGCATTTGTTCTTTATATTTGCAATTTTTCATCTCTTTGCACTTTGTTCTCGTTCTTGTTTAATGAAACCCAATTTCCCGAATGTTCAGAGGATTTGTAAAGTCCATCTAATCTAATTTAATCTCATTTTGATTAACGTTAATCCTCATACTTATTGATTTTTATTTACGTACTTTTATACGTGACAAAGATGGAAAGAAAAGAAGATCCAGGTGTCAAACTCAAAATATTTATTGTGGCTCGTCGGAAGTCGTTTACTCAAATCAAAGAAGTTTAATTTTCTTTATGAAGTTATGATTTATCAAGTCAGTGTTTAAGATAATATAAGGGAGATGATAGATGTCAACGATATTACACACAGAATTCAAACAACACTAAAGAGTTTGATGTGATTTAAAAGAAAATGTAATGTATCTACATCTTGATTTTAATGATTTATTTCCTCCCGGAGAAACTTGATGATACTTGTACCACCTTTTCTCCATTTGCTTTGATAAATTCTCCTCGTCATTCCAGGGCGAAGAGTTCGATCCAGAGAAGTTTGGAAGCCACGTCGTGTGTGAAAATCCCAACAACAACCTCGGCAGATTCTCGGGTTACATGTGAGTGTTGTTGTGTTTTCAAGCATGTTTGGATCAGGACTCGAAGAACGAAGACATGACATGGATGAGGAGGAAACGTCAGGACGGAATCAAACATTAAAGCACTTTGTTACTGACACCAGTTCAGCTCCTTGACCCAAGACACTGGTAGAATGAGATAGAATGAGACGCTTCTGTACTCGGAGTGCGATCACCGTCGTGTCGACGTCGACTGTATCCTTGTGTGTTTGCTTCTCCAGGGAGAATCCAAATGGAGCCTGTGTTGGTCTTCACATCAACAATCTTCTGCTGAGGAGCTGCACACTCCGCAACACCAAGACCGTGGTGGGCTTGGTGGTCTACGCTGGTGAGGCTTTTTATTTTCATCCGAATGATATATTCCACATGAAATATGTTGCCAAAGTCTCGACTGTTGAAGGTCAACTCATGTGAAAACTCAACTCTCCTGACATGTAGTGAATGTTCTTCTCTTCAAGATGCAGTAACTTCTCATCATGACCATGTTTTGAACTTATTACTGTTTTAGTCGTCACCATCACGTCTGGTTTTTCACCCCCATGGTTAAAGTCCGTATTGATCTGAATCCACATCGTCCACAAACTTCCTCTGAATCCCTCAGGTCACGAGACCAAAGCCATGATGAACAACAGCGGCCCGAGATACAAGCGCAGTCGACTGGAGCGGCGTCTGAACGTCGACGTCCTCTGGTGTGTTCTGCTGCTGGTCGTCATGTGTCTGATCTGTTCCTTCGGTGAGTTTCCACGGAGATTCGATCCATTTACACTCACTTTCATCAACCATCGTCTTTAAGGGGTTGATATTAATCACACCAACACGCTTGATGGCTTTAAGAAACACGATCTTCTCTCACAAACGGTTTGACATTTTTATTGGAACACATTGTATAAGAAGCGTGAGTAAACCAAGACAGTGGTTAAGATAAGTGATAGAGATTTAAACAGATTACAACTGAGGATGAGAGGAAGAAACTGGCGAAAGGGAAAATGAAGGCAAGATAGCAGTCGAGCTCATACTTGCTTTTGAAGACGGTTTGGTTAAATGTTTGTTTAATTTTGCCGCAACAACATCCGCTTAAACATTTCAAGGCCCTTGTGTGAGTGAGTTTGACACTCTTGGTTTAAGAGTGTAACTGTTGACGCAGGTGAAACTGGTCTGTGTTTGGATGGTCCTGCTGAAGGTTAGGTAGAACTTTATTGATCCCTCAGGAGGTCTCCTTTGGGAAATTGTTTTTCTTTTCAATTAGACACAGCAATACAGCAATTATTCATAAAAATAAAAATAAAATGGGAACAAGAACAAAGAGAAATAAAGAGAAAGAACAAGATGATACAATCTAAGTCTAAAGATAAAGAACATGAAGAAGTTCTCTTCACTCTAACGTCGATCGTTCCAGCACGAAGCCCACGTTCTTTAAGATCGTTGATGATTCTTTCATTTATTTGAGTCAAACTCGATCACACAAGAGGTCGAAATATCAACCATGGTCTTAGACACAGGCTAAACTAGTTTCAATGTTTACCATCTTTCTCCCGCACCTGATGCTAAATCTATCATGCGTGTGTGTTTTCGCTAAAGCGTCTCACTTTCATCAAATTCCCTTTTTTTCTGTTTGTTTTTGGAATACTCTTCATAATCATCAAGATGATCTTAAACACCAGCAAATGTCACTCCATCGTCATAAACATTAATATGTATTGATTTTAATGTTTCCAATCGCAGGACTTGGGTTTGACACACATGACCCAAAAAGTTCAGGTCAATATATTTAATTTCACTAAATCTAACGGACTCAGCAACTTTGGAGTTTTTAGTCAATAATGAAAGTGGAAACTAGAAACAAAATCAAAGAGAACAGATTTTTAAGGAAGTTGAAAGAGGAACCAGCTTCAGGTCATTATTTCAAGATAAATCTTGCATCAGGCCTGTGAACTTGTGGTGTAAGAAAATATCTGTACACTGATGTATCATGACTTCCTTTTCTTCTATATACTATATCAGGGGTGGAACAAAAACCTGCAGCCACTGCAGCTCTTTAAGGACCAGGTTGACCCCCCCTGTATTATACCGTAGTCAGCACTGTATCGATTGTAACATGATTTGAAGCCCCTCCCTCTCTATTTCTATTTTAATCATGTTTTTTAATGGTTTATACTTTTAAAGTGTGTGTTTAAAATAGATGGAAAATATAGTTGAAAACATGCAATTATTTACAGGGTTTGTTCATTTTTGTGTTGCAATTCACCCTCCTGTCTGTAGATGGCAGCAGTCACTATATCCTCTGCCTCCATTATATCCTCTCTTGTCTGTAACGTCCCTCTTGTATTGAAGCCTCGACGAGAGGAATTTTTCTGGAAAAAAAACAGTGTATTTTAAGATTGTTTGTTGCAGAGGTTTTTAGTAAGTAAGCGAGTAAAGGTTATTTGTAAAGTGCCTTTCTAGACCAGGGTCAGAGAGCACAAATAAGAAAGTCTTAAGATGTTTCTTGAAGGAGTCAGTAGATCATCAAACACAGATGTTTCTTGAAGGAGTCAGTAGATCATCAAACACAGATGTTTCTTGAAGGAGTCAGTAGATCATCAAACACAGATGTTTCTTGAAGGAGTCAGTAGATCATCAAACACAGATGTTTCTTGAAGGAGTCAGTAGATCATCAAACACAGATGTTTCTTGAAGGAGTCAGTAGATCATCAAACACACATGTTTCTTGAAGGAGTCAGTAGATCATCAAACACAGATGTTTCTTGAAGGAGTCAGTAGATCATCAAACACAGATGTTTCTTGAAGGAGTCAGTAGATCATCAAACACAGATGTTTCTTGAAGGAGTCAGTAGATCATCAAACACAGATGTTTCTTGAAGGAGTCAGTAGATCATCAAACACAGATGTTTCTTGAAGGAGTCAGTAGATCATCAAACACAGAGATGGTTCCAAAGCTTAGGAGCAACAGTCTGGAAGGATTTCTCTCCTCTGGTCCTGAAGTTCAGGAACCATCAGTAGATTCTGATCCACAGACCTCAGAGCCCGAGCTGGGGTGTAAGTCTGGATCAGATCACTGATGGAAGGTCTGACCATGAATAGATCTGAAAGTAAGAACCAGAATTTTAAAATGATCCTGAAAGAAACTGGCAGCCAGTGAAGAGTTTGAAGGAGAAATGTGAGTTCTTCTACTAGAGCGGCTCAGAATTCTGGCTGCAGAGTTTTGTATGAACTGCAGGAGAGACAGAGCCTTCTTGATAAAAAACAAAAATAGTTCTTCTAGCTTCTAGTGTAGACATTGGACTGGATGAGCTCTGGAAGCGCATGCGATATTTACCCCTAGTACTTTCTGTTTATATTGCTATTGTTATTATTTAAACTGCTTCAATCTTAAAATATAGACTTATTTAACTTTTTTTGGAACATTTCCTCATGTCGAGACTTCAACACAAGAGGGACGTTATAGACGAGGAGGTATTTGGATGATTTTAAGAGTCTTTTTGGACGAAGATGAAGACGAAGACAACTGAGCTCCAGTTGCTACATTAAAATGAACAAACATTTTTGTTTATAACTCTAAAAAAGAACAGATTACTCTGAAGATAATCCCAAATTAGTCGACATGAAGGTGAGTAGAAAATGAACCCGGCGGTGACTGAGGACGAGAGGATACAATAACTTTAAAAAGTTTTAAATCTGTTGTGTTTGTACATATTTTGTTTTGAAAACAAATGAAAAAGTCAACAAAAGAAACGAGTATCATTCCAGCCTCACCTAGAGATCTTGTTGTGTCTCAGGTCATGCACTCTGGCTGATGCAGTTTAAGAATCCGGTCTTCCTGGTGGACCAGAACACGCCTCCCGCCCTGGCTGGTTTCTACGTCTTTTGGACCATGATCATCGTGCTGCAGGTGAAGTGGAGAGCAGATGTTCCAGGAAGCTAAACGGAGAACTAGCTTATGTGGTTCAGGTTATCTATTGACCCGTTTGAGCAACACTGTACCAGACTCGTGTTGTTGGACGAAGGAAAAAAAAATCTTGAAAATGTATTTTAACATGATCTAAATTAACGAAGAAAATGAGATGTGGGTTGAATCAGTTTAATAATGTAAATAAAGCAAATTAAAGCACAATATTAAACTGTGAGGGAGATGAAATACTGCTTTAACTTAACTAAAGAAAGAACAGAAATCAGATCTGGTTTAGAGTCCAGACTTGAAGTAAGTAAAAACACAGCTCAGTGTTTCACAAAGACATGTAAACTCTGTTAGTTCGCTGTTATATTTTGGTTACAGTTTCACAAGCCGTTAATTTTCTCACTCCAAAGATTTCGACCAAATACACAAACTTGACAAAGTTATAATCGTCTCGGTCGGGGGGGCATTTACTCCTTCAGAGACCTGAACCACATTCCTCGCCCACTCCAGCGGTGAATAAACATGCAGTTGGTGAGATAATGACATTATATGTGGTTAAGTAAATTAAAAATATATATTTTAGCTCAGGACTTTCCTATCAAAAAAACACAAAAAAACAGTGTGCACGAGTGGGAGAGTAGATATGAGTTGATATAAGTTGAGACATTGATCGTCCACATCAGGCTCAAAATCTTGTATAAAAAAAAAAACCTGTTATGCAACAAATAGGTATGTTATCTATAAAACTACATTGAACAAAGACGACCGTGTAGTTTTTCGAAATTTTCACATCTAGTATAAACAAACAAAGCTCAACGTTTCCTGGTTTTAGCCGCCATTCATTACAACTTTGATACCAATGCCAGTCACTCTTGTTCTTCATTCCTCAACTTCTGAGTATCGTGACAGTCCTCACTCGTCAGGAAGGAGTTTGAGGAATGAGAAGATTAATGGATTTGACCCCTGGTCGTATATTTGTCTCACCAAAAAGATTTACATTTAATTGAAAAAAACTTCTGCTGTGGATCTCGAACTTAAATCAAAGTACTTTGTTTGTTATGTTCAAATAATCCTTTTGTGCGTTTACTGTAATTTAAGTAATGGTTGAAAAGTTGAAACAAATGAAAATATTTATGTATATTTGTGTAAATGTTTGTATACATTACATACTGTAGCTTGTATTCTAGGCTTTTATAAGCTTTTTTGCAGTACAATGTTGAAATGTATTAGCCTTTTCTGCTGCTTTGAATGAGAAAATACGACTGAATAAACTTTGACTAAATGTGTTTTCAACTGAAATACTTTAGCATCTCAATGACCGTATTTCTTGGACTATAAGGCTCACTTCAAATCTTTAGATTTACTACTCGACAGTGTACCTCGTGTCTTGAAATGAAACGTAAATGTATTGAATGTGTTAATTATACATGTACTTACTGACCCTAAACTATCTGATGTGTCAAGATTTAAAAAGCCGTATTACTAGTAAAACTACGAAGCTGCACTTTCATGCACCTTAAGAATGAAACTAAATCTCATCACGGGGACGGAGGTTACTTTTCTCTGACATCACTTCCTCCTGAAATCCTCAGGTGCTGATCCCCATCTCCCTCTACGTGTCCATCGAGGTCGTGAAACTGGGCCAGATCTACTTCATCGAGAACGACCTGCAGCTCTACAACCAGCAGCTGGACTCCAGGATCCAGTGCCGGGCGCTCAACATCACGGAGGACCTGGGTCAGATCCAGTACTTGTTCTCGGACAAGACGGGGACCCTGACGGAGAACAAGATGGTGTTCCGGCGCTGCAGCGTCTTCGGGGTGGAGTACCAGCACCGGGACAACGGTAGCGTTTCCGTCGGCACCGGAGTGTCCGTCCCCGACCGGACTGACCGGACTGACCGCTCCGTCTTCAGCTCGCAGGTTGGACGTCTACGAGGAGGAGGAGGAGGAGAGGAAGACCGGCACGCTGAGGTCTAGCTGCAGCCGTCGCACCACCAGCTGCGCGTCGCTGCGCTGCAGTCACAGTTCAGGATCTATGCAGGTCCTCACAGAAGATCCACCGGACGAGGAGCAGCCAGGACACCCTCAGCAGACGGACGTCAGCAGCCACATGGTCTCTCTTTCTCCTTCTCTTTCTCCTTCTCCTTCTCTTTCTCCTTCTCTTTCTCCTTCTCCTTCTCCTTCTCCTTCTCCTTCTCCTTCTATCTTCCACCTGTTCTGCCATCATCCAATCAAAACTTCTCTATGGTGCCACTGACCTTTCACACACACCTTTGACACTTTGAACATTTCCTTTCTTAAATTAAACTTCTTTTCTTTTTTCTTTTTTTTTTAGCAATATTTACTTTTAAAATAATTAAATCCATTTTTTATCCAGTATTATATTCGTTTTAACTTAGTTAGTAAAGTTCAATAATTAAAAATACATTTTCTAAATTCAGTATTTTCCATTCGTAGTTCTTTAAATTCAATATAGAAAATGTTGGTATAAAAGTTATTCTACTTGATTTGCTTCCACGTCGTCACGTGATCGTCCGTGCGTCGCGTGATTGGCTGAAGGTTTGATATATTCATTTGGAAAATAATTCATTTTTTAAATTATTTAATTCAACCTTTATAGTATACAAATAATTCACATTTAATTGATTAAAGAAAACAAGACAAAATCTCTAATGTGTGGAGTCAGTAGATCATCAAACACAGATGTTTCTTGAAGGAGTCAGTAGATCATCAAACACAGATGTTTCTTGAAGGAGTCAGTAGATCATCAAACACAGATGTTTCTTGAAGGAGTCAGTAGATCATCAAACACAGATGTTTCTTGAAGGAGTCAGTAGATCATCAAACACAGATGTTTCTTGAAGGAGTCAGTAGATCATCAAACACAGAGATGTTTCTTGAAGGAGTCAGTAGATCATCAAACACACATGTTTCTTGAAGGAGTCAGTAGATCATCAAACACAGATGTTTCTTGAAGGAGTCAGTAGATCATCAAACACACATGTTTCTTGAAGGAGTCAGTAGATCATCAAACACAGATGTTTCTTGAAGGAGTCAGTAGATCATCAAACACAGATGTTTCTTGAAGGAGTCAGTAGATCATCAAACACAGATGTTTCTTGAAGGAGTCAGTAGATCATCAAACACAGATGTTTCTTGAAGGAGTCAGTAGATCATCAAACACAGATGTTTCTTGAAGGAGTCAGTAGATCATCAAACACAGAGATGGTTCCAAAGCTTAGGAGCAACAGTCTGGAAGGATTTCTCTCCTCTGGTCCTGAAGTTCAGGAACCATCAGTAGATTCTGATCCACAGACCTCAGAGCCCGAGCTGGGGTGTAAGTCTGGATCAGATCACTGATGGAAGGTCTGACCATGAATAGATCTGAAAGTAAGAACCAGAATTTTAAAATGATCCTGAAAGAAACTGGCAGCCAGTGAAGAGTTTGAAGGAGAAATGTGAGTTCTTCTACTAGAGCAGCCAGTGAAGAGTTTGAAGGAGAAATGTGAGTTCTTCTACTAGAGCAGCCAGTGAAGAGTTTGAAGGAGAAATGTGAGTTCTTCTACTAGAGCGGCTCAGAATTCTGGCTGCAGAGTTTAGTATGAACTGCAGGCGAAACACATCCTTCTGGTTTAGAAACAAAGTAAACTGTTACAATAGTTTAAACGACACAAACGCATGGATTATAAGATCCAGATCGTGTTGTGACATCATTTTCCTGCGTTCAGAGATTTTTCTCAGCTGAAGGAAACTGCAGTATTGATTTATTCATCTCAGCCGTCGTGTGTTTCAGGCCATGGATGTGATTCCAGACCCGGAGCTGCTGAGGAAAATGAGTTTCCTCGGGTCTCAGGACGTCGTCGGTCCCGACGCTCCGTCCAGCCTGGAGCTGAGCTGCATCACCGACTTCTTCCTGGCGCTGACCATCTGCAACACCGTGGTGGTCTCCTCCGCCGGCCGGTCTCCACAGACGGTGAGTCCAGGAGGTTTTTGCTTCAGGACGAGTGGAAACTTAGATCCGTTTCTTCATCGTTCAGTCAGAATGAAAGAGAAATGTTTTCAAACACTTTGAAAAACAAACTAAAAAACATTATTGATATGCAAAAGATTACGACATTAAGAAAACATTGCAATTATTAAAAATATTATCCAATCAAAAGGTTTTTGTTTTTTCTATATTTTGATTGGAGCAACCTTTTATATATATATATATATATATATATTTTAAATTTATTTTATATTTTATTTATTAATATCTTTTTAAATGTTGGTTCTTTTTTCCATCGTAGGAACCTATTTTTTGAATAAAATATTTTGGGGATTTAAGTTTCTATTTTTGATTGAATAAACTTTTATTTGCTAAAAAAAATGTTTTACTTAAAGAATTGTTTTTTATTTATTGCATTATTATATTGAAAAATGTTATAATTTAATTTATTTGCTTAATTATTCAAGCATCTTTGTGGTTTATTGAACATATATTTCGTGGATTGAATTACAAGGAAAGGAAACTACACTCATTGACACACAAACTATGTTCACAGAGAAGTACAATAACATATTTGTTATGATTGATGAGAAGATTTTTTTTAAACGCCTCTAAAGACTTCATGGGCATGAAGACGATTAAGATTTGCTCGATGCCTGGAAAACACAAACACACGACTTGGCAAGGAAGTGTTCTGTTAAAATCACAGGAGGTGTGATTTGAGGTTGAACGTGACTCTGGAATGTGTGACAAGGATCAGTCGCTGCTGACAGTCGTAGTAATAATAAGTGCAACTGAAGTGTCTGTAGATCATCGTGAAGCATCGGCTGATCGGAACAAGAATGTTTGTCTAGAAACAAGATTTCCTGATTAGATGATGAATCGCTTATGAAGCTGATGAGAAGAATGTGATACTTACAGTGTAGTACTGTCTCAAATCAAACTACTACACACTTACAGTGTAGTACTTTCTCAAATCAAACTACTACACACTTACAGTGTAGTACTGTCTCAAATCAAACTACTACACACTTACAGTGTAGTACTTTCTCAAATCAAACTACTACACACTTACAGTGTAGTACTGTCTCAAATCAAACTACTACACACTTACAGTGTAGTACTGTCTCAAATCAAACTACTACACACTTACAGTGTAGTACTTTCTCAAATCAAACTACTACACACTTACAGTGTAGTACTGTCTCAAATCAAACTACTACACACTTACAGTGTAGTACTGTCTCAAA
>NC_141823.1:4228756-4258756 GCF_982586985.1 Callionymus lyra
TAGTATTGTCCAGTACTTGACTCTGGTGTTGTGATAGTGTAGTAACAAGGATATATGTGTAGTATTGTCCAGTACTTGACTCTGGTGTTGTGATAGTGTAGTAACAAGGATATATGTGTAGTATTATCCAGTACTTGACTCTGGTGTTGTGATAGTGTAGTAACAAGTATATATGTGTAGTATTGTCCAGTACTTGACTCTGGTGTTGTGATAGTGTAGTAACAAGTATATATGTGTAGTATTGTCCAGTACTTGACTCTGGTGTTGTGATAGTGTAGTAACAAGTATATATGTGTAGTATTGTTGAGTACTTGACTCTGGTGTTGTGATAGTGTAGTAACAAGTATATATGTGTAGTATTGTCCAGTACTTGACTCTGGTGTTGTGATAGTGTAGTAACAAGTATATATGTGTAGTATTGTTGAGTACTTGACTCTGGTGTTGTGATAGTGTAGTAACACGTATATATGTGTAGTATTGTCCAGTACTTGACTCTGGTGTTGTGATAGTGTAGTAACACGTATATATGTGTAGTATTGTCCAGTACTTGACTCTGGTGTTGTGATAGTGTAGTAACAAGTATATATGTGCAGTATTGTCCAGTACTTGACTCTGGTGTTGTGATAGTGTAGTAACAAGTATATATGTGTAGTATTGTTGAGTACTTGACTCTGGTGTTGTGATAGTGTAGTAACAAGTATATATGTGTAGTATTGTCCAGTACTTGACTCTGGTGTTGTGATAGTGTAGTTACAAGTATATATGTGTAGTATTGTCCAGTACTTGACTCTGATGTTGTGATAGTGTAGTAACACGTATATATGTGTAGTATTGTCCAGTACTTGACTCTGGTGTTGTGATAGTGTAGTAACACGTATATATGTGTAGTATTGTCCAGTACTTGACTCTGGTGTTGTGATAGTGTAGTAACACGTATATATGTGTAGTATTGTCCAGTACTTGACTCTGGTGTTGTGATAGTGTAGTAACAAGTATATATGTGTAGTATTGTCCAGTACTTGACTCTGGTGTTGTGATAGTGTAGTAACAAGTATATATGTGTAGTATTGTCCAGTACTTGACTCTGGTGTTGTGATAGTGTAGTAACAAGTATATATGTGTAGTATTGTTGAGTACTTGACTCTGGTGTTGTGATAGTGTAGTAACAAGTATATATGTGTAGTATTGTTGAGTACTTGACTCTGGTGTTGTGATAGTGTAGTAACAAGTATATATGTGTAGTATTGTCCAGTACTTGACTCTGGTGTTGTGATAGTGTAGTAACAAGTATATATGTGTAGTATTGTTGAGTACTTGACTCTGGTGTTGTGATAGTGTAGTAACACGTATATATGTGTAGTATTGTCCAGTACTTGACTCTGGTGTTGTGATAGTGTAGTAACACGTATATATGTGTAGTATTGTCCAGTACTTGACTCTGGTGTTGTGATAGTGTAGTAACACGTATATATGTGTAGTATTGTCCAGTACTTGACTCTGGTGTTGTGATAGTGTAGTAACAAGTATATATGTGTAGTATTGTTGAGTACTTGACTCTGGTGTTGTGATAGTGTAGTAACAAGTATATATGTGTAGTATTGTTGAGTACTTGACTCTGGTGTTGTGATAGTGTAGTAACAAGTATATATGTGTAGTATTGTCCAGTACTTGACTCTGGTGTTGTGATAGTGTAGTAACAAGTATATATGTGTAGTATTGTCCAGTACTTGACTCTGGTGTTGTTATAGTGTAGTAACACGTATATATGTGTAGTATTGTCCAGTACTTGACTCTGGTGTTGTGATAGTGTAGTAACACGTATATATGTGTAGTATTGTCCAGTACTTGACTCTGGTGTTGTGATAGTGTAGTAACACGTATATATGTGTAGTATTGTCCAGTACTTGACTCTGGTGTTGTGATAGTGTAGTAACAAGTATATATGTGTAGTATTGTCCAGTACTTGACTCTGGTGTTGTGATAGTGTAGTAACAAGTATATATGTGTAGTATTGTTGAGTACTTGACTCTGGTGTTGTGATAGTGTAGTAACAAGTATATATGTGTAGTATTGTTGAGTACTTGACTCTGGTGTTGTGATAGTGTAGTAACAAGTATATATGTGTAGTATTGTCCAGTACTTGACTCTGGTGTTGTGATAGTGTAGTAACAAGTATATATGTGTAGTATTGTCCAGTACTTGACTCTGGTGTTGTGATAGTGTAGTAACACGTATATATGTGTAGTATTGTCCAGTACTTGACTCTGGTGTTGTGATAGTGTAGTAACACGTATATATGTGTAGTATTGTCCAGTACTTGACTCTGGTGTTGTGATAGTGTAGTAACAAGTATATATGTGTAGTATTGTCCAGTACTTGACTCTGGTGTTGTGATAGTGTAGTAACACGTATATATGTGTAGTATTGTCCAGTACTTATTACGTAGAGTGTGTGTGTCACACTAGAGTGTGTGTGTCACACTAGAGTGTGTGTGTCACACTAGAGTGTGTGTGACTCTAGACTCTACTGAGCAGGTTCTGGATGAGAAACAGTACGAGCTCTGGCTGGAGAAACAACTTCAGGCAGAAAAGAGCATCGAGAACCGAGAGCAGCTGCTGCTGGAGTCTGCAGAGAGACTAGAGACACACCTGAGCCTGCTGGGTATTATTCACACACACTAAAGAAATACACAAAGGCATATGCACATACACTAATAAACAAACACAAATGTATACACACACACACTCGAAACACAGACAAAATGCACACAAAAACAATAGTAACTGACACACACACCAGACACACAGACAACACTAGAAACACACAAAAACTAGAAACACACACACACATTAGAAACGCACAAACACACTTAAACACTAGAAACACACTCACACACAAAAACACTAGAACACACATACACATACAACAACACTAGAAATGCACAAACACACTAGAAACACACACAAACAAACACTAGAAACACACACAAACGTTGAGCGCACTCTAACAAACACTAGAAACACACAAACACTAGAGACGCATACAAACCATCACCTAGAAACATACACTAGAAACACACACAAACAAACACTAGAAACACACACAAAGGTTGAGTGCACTCACATACACACATAGAAACACACACACACACAAACACCTAGAAACACACACAGACACACACACAAATACCCCACTAGAAACACACAAACACTAAAAAACACAAACAAACAAACACTAGAAACACACTCACACACACACAAACACCTAGAAACACACACAGACACACACACACAAATACCCCACTAGAAACACACAAACACTAAAAAACACAAACAAACAAACACTAGAAACACACTCACACACACAAAAACACTAGAAACACATACACATACAACAACACTAGAAACACACATACACATACAACAACACTAGAAACACACACAAACAAACACTAGAAACACACACAAACATTGAGCGCACTCAAACAAACAAACACTAGGAACACACAAACACTAGAGACGCATACAAACCATCACCTAGAAACATACACTAGAAACACACACAAACAAACACTAGAAACACACACAAAAGTTGAGTGCACTCACATACACACATATAAACACACACACACACAAACACCTAGAAACACACACAGACACACACACAAATACCCCACTAGAAACACACAAACACTAAAAAACACAAACAAACAAACACTAGAAACACACTCACACACACACAAACACCTAGAAACACACACAGACACACACACACAAATACCCCACTAGAAACACACAAACACTAAAAAACACAAACAAACAAACACTAGAAACACACTCACACACACAAAAACACTAGAAACACATACACATACAACAACACTAGAAACACACATACACATACAACAACACTAGAAACACACACAAACAAACACTAGAAACACACACAAACATTGAGCGCACTCAAACAAACAAACACTAGGAACACACAAACACTAGAGACGCATACAAACCATCACCTAGAAACATACACTAGAAACACACACAAACAAACACTAGAAACACACACAAAAGTTGAGTGCACTCACATACACACATATAAACACACACACACACAAACACCTAGAAACACACACAGACACACACACAAATACCCCACTAGAAACACACAAACACTAGAGATACACAAACAAACAAACACTAGAAACACACAGACACAAACATCTAGAAACGCACAAAGACACACACAAAGAAACACTAGAAACACACAAACACTAGAAACACAGACAAACAAACACTAGAAATGCACAAACACTAGAAACACACAAACAAACACTAGAAACACACAAACAAACACTAGAAACACACACACACATACAACAACACTAGAAACGCACAAACACACTAGAAACACACACAAACAAACACTAGAAACACAGAAACAATAGAAACTAACAAACACTAGAAACACACACACACATACAACAACACTAGAAACGCACAAACACACTAGAAACACACATACAAACAAACACTAAAAACACACAAAGGTTCAGTGCACCCAGACACACACAAACACTAGAAACACACACAAGCACACACACACAAAAACTAAAAACACACAAAGGTTGAGTGCACCCAGACACACAAACACTAGAAACACACAAACAAACACTAGACTCACACAAACACTAGAAACACACACAAGCACACACAAACACAAACTAGAAACACACAAAGGTTGAGTGCACTCAGACACACACAAACACTAGAAACACCCAAACACTAGAAACTAACAAACACTACAAACACACACACACATACAAACAAACACTAAAAACACACAAAGGTTGAGTGCACCCAGACACACACAAACACTAGAAACACACAAACAAACACTAGACTCACACAAACACTAGAAACACACACAAGCACACACACACAAAAACTAGAAACACACAAAGGTTGAGTGCACCCAGACACACACAAACACTAGAAACACACAAACAAACACTAGACTCACACAAACACTAGAAACACACACAAGCACACACAAACAAAAACTAAAAACACACAAAGGTTGAGTGCACCTAGACACACACAAACACTAGAAACACACACAAGCACACACACACAAAAACTAAAAACACACAAAGGTTGAGTGCACCCAGACACACACAAACACTAGAAACACACAAACAAACACTAGACTCACACAAACACTAGAAACACACACAAGCACACACAAACAAAAACTAGAAACACACAAAGGTTGAGTGCACCCAGACACACACAAACACTAGAAACACACACAAGCACACACACACAAAAACTAGAAACACACAAAGGTTGAGTGCACCCAGACACACACAAACACTAGAAACACACACAAGCACACACAAACAAAAACTAGAAACACACAAAGGTTGAGTGCACTCAGACACACACAGTGTCGTGAAGACTCTGTTGCCTCACAGGCAGCACGGGGATCATGGACCGGCTGCAGGACGAGGTTCCAGAGACCATCGAGGCTCTCCAGAGAGCAGGCATCAGGGTCTGGGTTCTGACCGGAGACAAGCAGGAAACTGCCGTCAACATCGCCTACGCCTGCAGACTCGTGCGACCCAGAGACCGACTGCTGACGGCCAACTGTGGCAGCCGGGTGAGAGTCAAGACCCGGGTCAGAAGAACCCCTGGTGGTCACTCGGCTGTTTCTCCACAGGAAGCGTGTTCTGTGTTTCTGGACCAGCTCCTGCGGGAGGTGGACGAGGGTCTGGTGGACGTCCCGCGGGCCTCCAGCGCCGGAGCGCCGGGCTTCATCCTGGTGATCGACGGACGCACGCTGGGCTGGGCCCTCCAGCAGGAGCTCCAGAGCAGCTTCCTGGAACTGGGCCGCCGCTGCAGGGCCGTCATATGCTGCCGGTCCACTCCGCTGCAGAAGAGTCAGGTGGTCCGGCTGGTCCGGGACCACCTGAAGGTCATGACCCTCTCCATCGGTGAGTGGTGGGTGTGGTCAGTCCAGAGCGGCGATGACGTGTGGTGGTCTTCTCTCAGGGGACGGAGCCAACGACGTGAGCATGATCCAGGTGGCCGACGTGGGTGTCGGGATCTCGGGTCAGGAGGGCATGCAGGTACCGGGTCTGACCCCTGGACCACGGTCTCCTGGTCTCCTGGTCTCACTCTTGTCTACGTCCCTCCAGGCCGTGATGTCCAGCGACTTCGCCATCTCGAGGTTCCGGCACCTGAGCCGCCTGCTGCTGGTCCACGGGCGCTGGTGCTACTCCCGCCTGCGCCACATGATCCTCTACTTCATCTACAAGAATGTGGTGAGCGGCGCTGCGGCGCCACCTGCTGTCGAATGTTGCAACCCGTCTTAAAAAAGAGAATCTCTTCGGAACCAGATGTACGTCAACCTGCTGTTCTGGTACCAGTTCTTCTGTGGCTTCTCTGGCGCCGTCATGACCAACTCCTGGGTTCTGATCTTCTTCAACCTGTTCTTCACCTCCGTCCCTCCCATCATCTACGGCGTCCTGGACAAGGACGCCGACGAAGACCTTCTCACGGAGCGACCCGAGCTGTACCGGAACACACACACCTCCAAGGTCACACACACACACGCACACGCACACGCACACGTACACGTACACGCACACACACACACACACACACACACACACACACACACACACACACACACACACACACACACACACACACACACACACACACACACACACACACACACACACACTCAGCTAACCACACTCACCTCCTCCCTCAGGCCCAGGATCTTCTTGTCTTCTGGGTCACAGTCTTGGACGCTTTTTACCAAAGTCTTGTTTGTTTCTTCGTGCCTTACTTCGTGAGTATCTTAACTTCTATCAATGCTCTGGTTTCCTCCCACTCTTAAAAATATTGACTGCATGCTAATATTAGCTACATGCTAAGATAAGCTAAATGCCAATTTAAGCTATATGCTAAAATAAGCTACATGCTAATATAAGATGAGTGCTTATTTAAGCTACATGGCAATGTAAGCTGCATGCTAACCTTGGCTACATACCAATGAATGCTTTAGCTAACATAACCCATGTATTAATATAAGCTACATGCTAATATAAGCTAAACGCTAATATAAGCAATGTGCTCAAGTAAGCTACATACCATGAATACTTCATGCTAAAGTTAGCTACATACAAATTCCTGTTTCATACTAATGTTAGCTACATGCTAAATGTTAGCTACATGCTAATGTCAGCTACATACAAATGCCTGTTTCATACTAATTTTAGCGACATGCTAAATGTAAGCTACATGCTAATGTCAGCTACATACAAATGCCTGTTTCATATTAATGTTAGCGACATGCTAAATGTTAGCTAAATGCTAATGTCAGCTACATACAAATGCCTGTTTCATATTAATGTTAGCCACATGCTAATGACAGCTATATACAAATGATGCTAAATACTAATATAAGCTACAGGTCAATACATGCTAAATGCTAATGTTCAATTCATGCTAACGTGTGCTTCATGCATCTATAAAATACATGCTGAATGTACAATGCTTGCTCATGTTAGCTCCATGCTAACACCATACTTGCTCATAAATGCGTCATGCTATTGTAAGCTGTATGTTAGTGAATGCTAAAAGCTAATAAAAGCTAGTCGCCATGGTAACCACTCTCTGGGTCGCAGGTGTACTCGGGCTCGGACGTGGCGGTTCTGACCTTCGGTTCTCCCGTCAACGCCTCGGCTCTGCTCGTCATCCTGCTGCACCAGGTCCTGGAGAGCCACACTCTGGTGGGGGAACATCTCGTGACTGTGTGTCGACCATGAGGCTCACCTGTGCCCCCCCTCCTCAGACCTGGATCCACATGATGGTTCTGGTCCTCAGTGCAGCGTCCTACTTCTGCTTCGTGCTGCTCTTCAGCCTGGTGTGTGTGACCTGCAGCCCCCCCACCAACCCTGTGGGCGTCGAGACCCTCAGCATGAGCCGCTCACTCTTCTACCTGGTGTGTGTGCTGACCACTGCTGCTGCCCTCACACCCAGGTACACACACACACACACACACACACACACACACACACACACACACACACACACACACACACACACACACACACACACACACACACACACACACACACACACACACACACACACACACTTGTGTACACACGTATACCCAGGTACACACGTTTATACACACTTATACTGTACACAGTCATATACACACACACACAAACACTTTTGTACACACGTATACCCAGGTACACATGTTTATACACACGTATACTGTACACACATATAGACATAATCAGGTGCACACTTGTACACACGCTTATACTGTACACACTTGTATACACACACACTTGTGTACACACATATACCCAGGTTACACACTTGTACACACGCACACTTGTGTACACAAAAACATCCACATGTACATACTTTTACACACATAAACGCATACTTGTACACACTGTGTTCGCAGGTACACACTTCGATAGGACACACACACACTTGTTTATACACACATACCCAGGTACACAATTGTACACACACACACACACACACACACACACAAACACTTGTATACATATACATATACACACTTGTATACACACACAATGCACGCATATAGATACACACATTTACTCAGATACATATGTACTGTATATACACACTCGTATGCACACAAACATACAAATAAACATATACACACTCGTATGCACACAAACGTACAATAAACATATACACACTCGTATGCACACAAACGTACAATAAACATATACACACTCGTATGCACACAAACGTACAAACAAACATATACACACTCGTATGCACACAAACGTACAAACAAACATATACACACTCGTATGCACACAAACATACAAACAAACATATACACACTCGTATACACACAAACGTACAAACAAACATATACACACTCGTATGCACACAAACGTACAAACAAACATATACACACTCGTATGCACACAAACGTACAAACAAACATATACACACTCGTATGCACACAAACGTACAAACAAACATATACACACTCGTATGCACACAAACGTACAAACAAACATATACACACTCGTATGCACACAAACGTACAAACAAACATATACACACTCGTATGCACACAAACGTACAAATAAACATATACACACTCGTATGCACACAAACGTACGAACAAACATATACACACTCGTATGCACACAAACATACAAACAAAAATATACACACTCGTATGAACACAAACGTACAAATAAACATATACACACTCGTATGAACACAAACGTACAAATAAACATATACACACTCGTATGCACACAAACGTACAAATAAACATATACACACTCGTATGCACACAAACATACAAATAAACATATACACACTCGTATGCACACAAACATACAAATAAACATATACACACTCGTATGCACACAAACATACAAATAAACATATACACACTCGTATGCACACAAACGTACAAATAAACATATACACACTCGTATGCACACAAACGTACGAACAAACATATACACACTCGTATGCACACAAACATACAAACAAAAATATACACACTCGTATGAACACAAACGTACAAATAAACATATACACACTCGTATGAACACAAACGTACAAATAAACATATACACACTCGTATGCACACAAACGTACAAATAAACATATACACACTCGTATGCACACAAACATACAAATAAACATATACACACTCGTATGCACACAAACATACAAATAAACATATACACACTCGTATGCACACAAACGTACAAATAAACATATACACACTCGTATGCACACAAACGTACAAATAAACATATACACACTCGTATGCACACAAACGTACAAATAAACATATACACACTCGTATGCACACAAACATACAAATAAACATATACACACTCGTATGCACACAAACATACAAATAAACATATACACACTCGTATGCACACAAACGTACAAATAAACATATACACACTCGTATGCACACAAACGTACAAATAAACATATACACACTCGTATGCACACAAACATACAAATAAACATATACACACTCGTATGCACACAAACGTACAAATAAACATATACACACTCGTATGCACACAAACGTACAAACAAACATATACACACTCGTATGCACACAAACATACAAACAAACATATACACACTCGTATGCACACAAACGTACAAATAAACATATACACACTCGTATGCACACAAACGTACAAACAAACATATACACACTCGTATGCACACAAACGTACAAACAAACATATACACACTCGTATGCACACAAACGTACAAACAAACATATACACACTCGTATGCACACAAACGTACAAATAAACATATACACACTCGTATGCACACAAACGTACGAACAAACATATACACACTCGTATGCACACAAACATACAAACAAAAATATACACACTCGTATGAACACAAACGTACAAATAAACATATACACACTCGTATGAACACAAACGTACAAATAAACATATACACACTCGTATGCACACAAACGTACAAATAAACATATACACACTCGTATGCACACAAACATACAAATAAACATATACACACTCGTATGCACACAAACATACAAATAAACATATACACACTCGTATGCACACAAACATACAAATAAACATATACACACTCGTATGCACACAAACATACAAATAAACATATACACACTCGTATGCACACAAACGTACAAATAAACATATACACACTCGTATGCACACAAACGTACGAACAAACATATACACACTCGTATGCACACAAACATACAAACAAAAATATACACACTCGTATGAACACAAACGTACAAATAAACATATACACACTCGTATGAACACAAACGTACAAATAAACATATACACACTCGTATGCACACAAACGTACAAATAAACATATACACACTCGTATGCACACAAACATACAAATAAACATATACACACTCGTATGCACACAAACATACAAATAAACATATACACACTCGTATGCACACAAACGTACAAATAAACATATACACACTCGTATGCACACAAACGTACAAATAAACATATACACACTCGTATGCACACAAACGTACAAATAAACATATACACACTCGTATGCACACAAACATACAAATAAACATATACACACTCGTATGCACACAAACATACAAATAAACATATACACACTCGTATGCACACAAACGTACAAATAAACATATACACACTCGTATGCACACAAACGTACAAATAAACATATACACACTCGTATGCACACAAACATACAAATAAACATATACACACTCGTATGCACACAAACATACAAATAAACATATACACACTCGTATGCACACAAACGTACAAATAAACATATACACACTCGTATGCACACAAACGTACAAACAAACATATACACACTCGTATGCACACAAACATACAAACAAACATATACACACTCGTATGCACACAAACGTACAAATAAACATATACACACTCGTATGCACACAAACGTACAAACAAACATATACACACTCGTATGCACACAAACGTACAAACAAACATATACACACTCGTATGCACACAAACGTACAAATAAACATATACACACTCGTATGCACACAAACGTACAAACAAACATATACACACTCGTATGCACACAAACATACAAATAAACATATACACACTCGTATGCACACAAACGTACAAACAAACATATACACACTCGTATGCACACAAACGTACAAACACACACAGTTTGATTTCCTCCACAGACTCCTGGTCCGATCGTTGCTCAACAGCGTCTGTGGATCAACAGCCAAAGATTCTTCTTCTCTTACTAAAGACGACGAGACGTCGGCGCTCGAACCTCAGACCCTCCAGAACTCTGGGGTCACCAGTGAGTGCTAAGACATGGACCTGGATTCTGGACCAGACTGACCCACACACACTTGTCTCACACACACACACACACACTCCTCTCTGTTGTCGTCTAAGTATTTTTTTTCTTCTTGGGACTGAATGAATGTGCGAACAGCGCCCCCCGCAGTCCAGTGTGTGAAGGTGCACGTGTTACACATTTCAAAAGGACGTTTACATCCTGACACCAGAACACACGTGACTCGAGTCTAAAACTGAATTTTTACAACAGCGCCGTAACATTATGACCAGCTGACTCGCATCGTGTAGTTCGTCTCGAACATTTGCTGCTGAAAAAAGATTAACTGTGAACTTTCTACTGATTCTTAGTGTTTTATTTTTACTAATCCAAAGGTTTTGCTGTGAGAAAAGTATTTTGGCAACAATGGCGCCCCCAGGTGGTGGTAAACTAGGACTGCACCAACATGAGTTAAAAAAATATCGTATTTATGTTTCTTTTGTCGATGTATTTATTATTTAAACTCCATAAAAACACATTTTAATACTTGATACGCGATGACAGGCAGGTGGTCATAATGTTTCAGCGCATTTTTTGAGAATTATTTTGTTACTAATCTGCTGACGATAAAAAAAAAAAAACGAAACCGTGTGAGAACGTGTTTAATGTACAAAAATATATTTACAGAAAATACATTTACGAGTTCAGCACCGTGAGTCAGAGACCCGTGAGTCAGAGACCCGTGAGTCAGAGACCCGTGAGTCAGAGACCCGTGAGTCAGAGACCCGGGAGTCAGAGACCCGTGAGTCAGAGACCCGGGAGTCAGAGACCTGTGAGTCAGTGATTCGGGAGTCAGAGTGACCCGTGAGTCAGAGACCCGGGAGTCAGAGACCTGTGAGTCAGAGACCCGTGAGTCAGAGACCCGGGAGTCAGAGACCTGTGAGTCAGTGATTCGGGAGTCAGAGTGACCCGTGAGTCAGAGACCCGTGAGTCAGAGACCCGTGAGTCAGAGACCCGTGAGTCAGAGACCCCGGAGTCAGAGACCCGTGAGTCAGAGACCCGGGAGTCAGTGACCCGGGAGTCAGAGACCCGGGAGACAGTGACCCGTGAGTCAGAGACCCGTGAGTCAGTGACCCGGGAGTCAGTGACCCGGGAGTCAGAGACCCGGGAGTCAGTGACCCGTGAGTCAGAGACCCGTGAGTCAGTGACCCGTGAGTCAGTGACCCGGGAGTCAGAGACCCGTGAGTCAGAGACCCGTGAGTCAGAGACCCGTGAGTCAGAGACCCGTGAGTCAGAGACCCGTGACGGGAGTCAGAGACCCGTGAGTCAGAGACCCGGGAGTCAGAGACCCGGGAGTCAGAGACCCGGGAGTCAGAGACCCGGGAGTCAGAGACCCGTGAGTCAGAGACCCGTGAGTCAGAGACCCGTGAGTCAGAGACCCGTGAGTCAGTGACCCGTGAGTCAGTGACCCGTGAGTCAGTGACCCGTGAGTCAGTGACCCGTGAGTCAGTGACCCGTGAGTCAGTGACCCGTGAGTCAGAGACCCGTGAGTCAGTGATTCGTGAGTCAGTGATTCGTGAGTCAGTGACTCGGGAGTCAGTGACCAGTGAGTCAGAGACCCGTGAGTCAGAGACCCGTGAGTCAGAGACCCGTGAGTCAGAGACCCGTGAGTCAGAGACCCGTGAGTCAGTGACCCGTGAGTCAGAGACCCGGGAGTCAGAGACCCGGGAGTCAGAGACCCGTGAGCCAGAGACCCGTGAGTCAGAGACCCGGGAGTCAGAGACCCGGGAGTCAGTGACCCGTGAGTCAGAGACCCGGGAGTCAGAGACCCGGGAGTCAGAGACCCGTGAGTCAGAGACCCGTGAGCCAGAGACCCGGGAGTCAGAGACCCGTGAGTCTGGGTCGGGGGTTCACGATAAAAGACCTCCAGACCTGCTGGAACCGTGTCCCGGACCCACAGAGACTGTTGCTACTCTGGCTGAGGAACACCAAACAATTCATTCAACTAACTGGTGACTCCGAAGTTCTTCTCGGTCCTCGTCCGGGTTCTTCACTCGAGTCGTTCCAGAACCGAGACCTGCTCGTCTCTTGACTGAAGCTTCACGTCAGAACCCACCAGATGGCGCCACCACCTTTAGACGAGACTTCATGAAGCTTCATGGAGCCTCGTCGACCAGGCGATCAGAAGACCTCCTCCTCTTCGTCTCCCGCGCAGCCGTAATCTAAGAACCCGACAGAACCAACCATGAGATCGGGATCAACGGGTTCTTCAAGACCTCGTGCGAACGAACCTCCGACCAGCTGCAGCGCACTGACGCACTCGTCCTCCTCGTCCTCCTCCTCCTCCGCCGGGTCCTCCTCCTCCACGATGGCGGGGGCGGTGTCGTCGTTGCCCGGTTCTGGACCCGGGACCGTGGCCTCGGTCGTCATGGGGACGGGCTCCTGGACCTCCTTGGCGGTGACGGCGGGGCACGACCTCACCGGGGTGGTGCTGAGCTTCCGCGAGGCGGCTAAAGAGAAGAAGGGGCGGAGCCTGTCGGAGGAGAGACGGACGTCAGCGCCGGCGGCGGAACCGGGTCAAGCGGACTCACCTCTTCCTCTCCTGGCTCATGCTCAGCTCCACCTTGTCGCTGATGCTGGCTCTTTTCGGCCGCTTGGGTCTCTTGCGGGTGACCTTGAGCGGCGGGTCGGCGCTGGGGGGCGGGTCGGAGGTGGTTGCCGTGGCGCCCAGATCTTTGAGGACCTGGTAGTTGATCTTGCTGGAGATCCTCTTCTTCTGCAGCATCTTCTCGATGGCTTCAGACGCCGACGACGACTCCAGACTCTCCTTCTTCTTCTTGCTCTTCTGAGGCTGCGGTGAGGGGTCAGAGGTCAAGGTTCTGGACGAGGACGGCGACGAGGAGGACTGACCTTCTCCTTGTACGTTCCCTGTTCCTTCTCTTTCTTGATCCGCTCTTCTTTGTCTGGAAGAGAGTGATGTCACGATGATGTCACGATGATGTCACGATGATGTCACGGCTATGACGAGGGGTCACTGACCTTTCTGCTCCTGCAGGAACTCCTGGTTCTGCTGCATCCACAGCTTGGTCTTCTCCTGGACCTCCTTGTCGTTCAGGATGTACTGCGAAGCCACAACCCGTCAGAAGACCTTCCTCGCGCCTGCATCAGACGGTCATAGTCACCTTGTTGATCTCCTGGTCGTCGATCCCGTCCAGGTTCAGCTCGCCGTCCGGCTCGTCTGCGGCTACATCATAAGGGGTCAGGACTCGGGTCAGGATGGGGGTCAGAGGCCGAGGCTTACCTTTGATGTCCGACTCTTGACTGTGGAAACTCTGGAAAGTCTCCTTGATGGCCAGCGTGGCGTCAGATGGCAGCTTTTCCAGGAGAGACTCGTCCGCGCCCGGGTCTGGTACAGCCGGACCCGTTTTGACCTGGTCCTCGATCACCTGACTCAGGAAGTCCTTGGTCAGCTGATCGGCGGCTGCCTGCAGCGCTTGTTCCTCGCATGGCGGCTCCTCTGGGTCTGAAGGAGGTTCTTCTGGATCAGGAATGTCTGGAGTTGCTGCAGGGGGGAGACGGGAAGGTCAGGACCACTTCCAGGATCCAGCAGGACTCTGGCCTGGACTCACGGGTCTCTCTGGCGTAGGCGGCGTAAATCCCGTGAAGCTTCGGCCGACATTTCACCAACTCTGACTCGATCTCCTCCTGGTACACGTTGATCTCACCTGAGGACACACAGTAAGTAAGTCCAACATGCTGCGTGTTGTGCAGGTGAGTTACGGTCGGCTACTCATGATACAGGGCTTTATCAACCTTCGTTAAACTTACTGAAGCTTCATGAAGCTTTATACAGTTTGAAGAGCCTCGTCAGGTTAAAGGAGCTTCATGAAGCCTCGTCAAATTAAAGGAGCTTCATGAAGCCTCGTCAGGTTAAAGGAGCTTCATGAAGCCTCGTCAGGTTAAAGGAGCTTCATGAAGCCTCGTCAGGTGGACGCAGCTTCATGAAGCCTCGTCGGGTGGACGGAGCTTCATGAAGCCTCGTCGGGTTAATGAAGCTTCATGAAGCCTCGGCAAGTTAAAGGAGCTTCATGAAGCCTCGTCGGGTTAAAGGAGCTTCATGAAGTCTGTCAGGTTAACGGAGCTTCATGAAGCCTCGTCAGTTAAGGAACTTCATGAAGCCTCGTCGGGTTAACGGAGCTTCATGAAGCCTCGTCGGGTTAAAGGAGCTTCATGAAGCCTCGTCAGGTTAATGAAGCTTCATGAAGCCTCGGCAAGTTAAAGGAGCTTCATGAAGCCTCGTCGGGTTAAAGGAGCTTCATGAAGTCTGTCAGGTTAACGGAGCTTCATGAAGCCTCGTCAGTTAAGGAACTTCATGAAGCCTCGTCGGGTTAACGGAGCTTCATGAAGCCTCGTCGGGTTAAAGGAGCTTCATGAAGCCTCGTCGGGTTAAAGGAGCTTCATGAAGCCTCGTCAGGTGGACGACGACACTATCATGACACATACACAACTGTCATCAAGACGTCACAACAAGCTAAAAATATTCTCTGACCTTCGACCTCGTTGAGCGTTCGTGACAATTCCAGTTCCAGCTGTAAAGAGAGTTGAAGGTCAAACGAGGTCAACAGATCTTGGGCGGCCAATCAAAGGAAGGGGGCGGGACCTGCTGAAACTTGGCCTTCTGTTGAGAGGCCGTGAAGGACGGCGGGTCGCACTCCTGCTCCAGGTCCACCTTCATGAACTCGTCGATGGTCAGGTGACTGGTGGGCGTGTCCTCGAACTCTGTGAGTCTGCAGGGGGGTACTGGGGTCACCCTCTGAGATTCTGTGGTGGGTCTCCTGGGACTCACCTCTTCCTCAGCGTGGCCTGACACACCTTCACCACGGTGATGACCTCCTGCACCGTCAGGTTGAACTTGTGCATGCGGGCGGCGATGAGGAGAGCTGCGGGGGAGACGGACGGGCGTGAGTCGCGTTGCCACGGTAACGAGAGAAGCAGCCCGACGAGGCGGGGGGGGGGGGTTACCGGCGCCGCAGAGTCCGGAGGGCCGGCGGCCCGTGTGCATCCAGTCCCGCTTCATCCTCTGGACCAGCCGGAGAGCCGTCATGGACACGTCGTGAGTCTTCCCTCCGAACGCCAGCAGGTGAGCGAAGCGAGGGATGAGGAGGCACGGGTCTGAGGAGGTGGAGGAGGAGGTGAAGAAGGAGGTGGAGGAGGAGGTGAAGCGTGAAGGGAGGCCACTCACCGATGGCGGGGGCGTTGATGCACAGTTCTCTGGCGAGCAGCAGGAAGGTCTTTCCCAGGATGTAGACGTTGACCTGCAACACAAGCGGCAGCGTGACGCCGTCTGATGACATCATCAAGGTGCTGCACTCACCTGCAGCAGGTCACTGAGGTCCAACAACATGTCTGTTGTGTACGTCAGGAAAGTGACTCGTGGTGGAGGCGTTACACACAAGGATCGAAACACACACACTGATGCACGGATGTACACATACACGTGTGCACAGAAGTACACACACAGTACAGCGATGCTTAGGCAGATGTACACACTTCGGACAAAAACTAACACACACACACAACGTCACACAGAAGTAAACACACTTACAGATGTAAACAAACACATATTGTACACACACAAAAACACATGTACACACACACACACTTACACTGATGTTAACAAACACATATTGTACACACACAAAAACACATGTACACACACACACACACTTACACTGATGTTAACAAACACATATTGTACACACACAAAAACACATGTACACACACACTTACACTGATGTTAACAAACACATTGTACACACACAAAAACACATGTACACACACACACACACACTTACACTGATGTTAACAAAAACACATGTACACACACACACGCTTACACTGATGTTAACAAACACATATTGTACACACACATGTACACACACACACACTTACACTGATGTTAACAAACACATATTGTACACACACAAAAACACATGTACACACACACACACTTACACTGATGTTAACAAACACATATTGTACACACACAAAAACACATGTACACACACACACTTACACTGATGTTAACAAACACATATTGTACACACACACACACACTTACACTGATGTTAACAAAAACACATGTACACACACACACGCTTACACTGATGTTAACAAACACATATTGTACACACACATGTACACACACACACACTTACACTGATGTTAACAAACACATATTGTACACACACAAAAACACATGTACACACACACTTACACTGATGTTAACAAACACATTGTACACACACAAAAACACATGTACACACACACACACACACTTACACTGATGTTAACAAAAACACATGTACACACACACACGCTTACACTGATGTTAACAAACACATATTGTACACACACATGTACACACACACACACTTACACTGATGTTAACAAACACATATTGTACACACACAAAAACACATGTACACACACACACACTTACACTGATGTTAACAAACACATATTGTACACACACAAAAACACATGTACACACACACACACTTACACTGATGTTAACAAACACACATTGTACACACAAAAACACATGTACACACACACACTTACACTGATGTTAACAAACACATATTGTACACACACACACACACTTACACTGATGTTAACAAACACATTGTACACACACAAAAACACATGTACACACGCACACTTACACTGATGTTAACAAACACACATTGTACACA
This sequence comes from Callionymus lyra, assembly GCF_982586985.1. Lineage (NCBI taxonomy): Eukaryota > Metazoa > Chordata > Actinopteri > Syngnathiformes > Callionymidae > Callionymus > Callionymus lyra. The sequence continues at coordinate 4,247,436 of NC_141823.1, forward strand.
CAAAAACACATGTACACACACACACTTACACTGATGTTAACAAACACATATTGTACACACACAAAAACACATGTACACACGCACACTTACACTGATGTTAACAAACACATATTGTACACACACAAAAACACATGTACACACGCACACTTACACTGATGTTAACAAACACATATTGTACACACAAAAACACATGTACACACGCACACTTACACTGATGTTAACAAACACATATTGTACACACAAAAACACATGTACACACGCACACTTACACTGATGTTAACAAACACATATTGTACACACAAAAACACATGTACACACGCACACTTACACTGATGTTAACAAACACATATTGTACACACTTTTCCACAGACTTTACACAAACATATAGATACACGAAGAGTAACAGGATGTTACTTTATTTAAGGATAAACCAAAGAAAAAAAACAGATTTGTGACAAACTGTAAAAATGTTAAATACAAATCTTTCAAAACAAAAGTCCAACAGTGTAAACAAACAAACACAACAACATGTCATAAGAAAGTAAAGGAGCTTCATGTTGACAATGATATTAACAACTCAATCAAATCAATGAAAAATAACATTTATTTACCAGTGCAGCCGTTTTTAACTCAAGTGTCCCAGTCTATCAGTGATGGCACTGTAGGGGGCGCTCTTCTTCAAGACAGTAACTATTATATCACAAGTCAGGACTAAAACTTGGTTAAATCACTGACAGCCTTCAGTAGACAAATCTCTAGATTGTGCAAAAGACTAAAATTTCATGTCACCTCTGGGATTTGAACCCAAAACCTCTCGCACCAAGAGCAACAATCGTACCACTGGACCATCGAGCCTTGAAACATGAAGCATTATTTGTCGTATAGATTTAAAGTGATTTAGAAACGTATAAAAATGGTTTGACTCAGAATTATATTAAGAAATGTTTCCTGTTTTATTGTATTATTCTTTCTTCATAGGTTTGATGTATTCTTTGAGTTCTTCAGAGGTTCTTATGGGATGTTTTGTTGCTCTGGTTGCATCACAGATCTCAGGGTCAGTTGAAGAAGTGTTTGTTGATCCAGGATTGTTTCACCTGATCAATCCATGTCTGCTCGTCCTGGTCTTTGATCACCAAGTGATCCTGGACTTGTTTTATATTCATCGAACAAACTCACTGATCCTGGATGTCATTATGAAAACAGGGAACATGTCTTAATATAATTCTGAGTCAAACTATGTTCATATTTGTCTAGTTTCTAAATCACTTTAAATCTATAGGAAAAAAACTGCAGTTTATGTTCCATAGTTTGTTGGTCCAGTGGTAAGATCTTCGCTCCTGGTGCGTGAGGTCTTGGGTTCAAATCCCAGAGGTGACACTGAGTGTTTTGACATGTGATATCATTGCTGTCACTGATAAGACTGGGACACTGCTGCCATTTTCCCGGTCGCTGGTCTGAGACCAGTTAATATGCAGGAGATCTTCATTTAAATATGAATATATGCACTAAATGAATGTTTTGATTAATTAAGTCGTTAATATCATTGTCAACATGAAGCTCCTTTACTTTCTTATGACATGATGGACGTCAGTTTTGAAAGAACATTTGTTTTTAACATTTTAACAGTTTGTCACAAATCTGTGTTTTTTGTTTTGCTTTGGTTTATTTTAAATAAAGTAACATCATGTTTCTCTTCATGTGTTTGTGTAAAGTGTGTGGAAAAGTGTAAATAAAAAGATAATCAAAGATAATCAGTTAAATGATGTAAACTAATGATCACATATTAATAATAACAGAAGGTCTAGTTGAGTGTTTTAAAGTGTAAAGTGTAATAAATATTGATCTGACTTCTGACTGACATGAAGGATGACATCATATTGATCCTGGATCAGATCCACAGAAACATCTCATGGAACTGATGTCAGAAAATATCAAAACATAAGTTACTTTGTTCAACAGGATCATAGAGAAGTTGAACAGGAGAGACGTAATCTCTTATCACACTGTTGTGCACTAGACCTCTGGACACATGTAAACAAACACACATGTACACACACTTATACACCACAACAAAACCGCTTATACAAATGTACACACTTACACAGAAACACACATAGATGTACACACACACACCATTTGCACAGCTCTACAAACGCACTTGTACAGATGTAGACACACACAACATTACATAGATGTACACACACACACAAACCATTTACACAGCTCTACAAACGCACTTGTACAGATGTAGACACACACAACATTACATAGATGTACACACACACACAAACCATTTACACAGCTCTACAAACGCACTTGTACAGATGTAGACACACACAACATTACATAGATGTACACACACACACAAACCATTTACACAGCTCTACAAACGCACTTGTACAGATGTAGACACACAAAACATCACATAGATGTACACACACAAACACATAACATTTACACAGATGTACACACACACCACAACACAACAAAACCACTTACGCAGATGTACACACAAACAACATCACATAGATGTACACACACACACACACTCTTAAACAGATGTACACACAAACACACACACTCTTAAACAGATGTACACACACACACTCTTACACAGATGTACACACACACTCTTAAACAGATGTACACACACACACTCTTACACAGATGTACACACAAACACACACTCTTAAACAGATGTACACACACACACTCTTAAACAGATGTACACACACACACACACACACTCTTAAACAGATGTACACACACACACTCTTAAACAGATGTACACACACACTCTTAAACAGATGTACACACACACTCTTAAACAGATGTACACACACACACACTCTTAAACAGATGTACACACACACACACACTCTTAAACAGATGTACACACACACTCTTAAACAGATGTACACACACACACACACACACTCTTAAACAGATGTACACACACACACACACTCTTAAACAGATGTACACACACACACACTTTTAAACAGATGTACACACACACACTCTTAAACAGATGTACACACACACTCTTAAACAGATGTACACACACACACACTCTTAAACAGATGTACACACACACTCTTAAACAGATGTACACACACACACACACTCTTAAACAGATGTACACACACACACACACGCACAGGTGTTGCTAGGATACGGGGCGTGCCCTCGGTGCGACACACCAGGTACAGACAGGCTGCGATCACGTGCTCCATCTTGCGACCTCTGGTCAGATGTTTGCTGACGACCATCTTGAAGAAGTTGAAGGCCGTGTCCAGACAGTGCTGGTTGAGCTGCAGTTGACTTCCCAGGTTATGGATCTGACGCTTGCCTGCGGACGAGTGTGTGAGTCACGAGTTATGACGCTCCACGTCCAGGGTCACCTTTCTGCAGCGTCTGTGTCCTGGACTCTTTCCCGACGCTGGTGTGGAAGCCTGAGACCAGCAGGGACGTCTTCAGAGGACCTGATGCACAAGGACCGTCAGAACCTCCACACTCACGCTTGTGTGAGAACATGGTTTTCACTCATTTATAGACAATTCTTTTTTCCCAAATGTATTTGTAAATGTGTATAATTGTGTCATTGTATAAACAAGTTCAGTATGTGTGTCATTTTCATTTTGACTAAAATCAACCTTAACGGCCTCCGTCGTGCTTTGCCGCCCAGCAAACCAACCAGACAACCAGTGGTGTGTGTGGGTGTGTGCACATGTATGTGACGTTGTGTGTTTGTGTGTACATTTGTAAGTAAGTTAGTAACATTTGTAGAGTGTACGTGGTTCTGTTGTGTGTACACCTGTGTAAAAGTGTGTTTACATCTGTGTAAATGGTTTGTGTGTACATCTATGTGACGTTTTGTGGAAACATTTGTGCAAGTGGTTTTGTTGTGTTGTGTGTACACCTGTGTAAGAGTTTGTGTGTGTTCATCTATGCGACGTTTTGTGTGAACATTTGTGCAAGTGGTTTTCTTATGTTATGGTGTGTGTACACCTGTGTATGAGTGTGTGTGTGTGTGTACATCTATGTGACTTTGTGTTTTTGTTGTGTTGTGGTGTGTGTACACCTGTGTAAGAGTGAGTGTGTATGTGTACATCTATGTGACGTGTGCGCGTTTTTGGGTAAGTGTAAGTGGTTTTGTTGTGGTGTGTGTGCATAAGCTTGTGTACACCTGTGTAATAGTGTGTGTGTGTGTGTGTGTGTGTGTTTGTTTACATCTGTGTAAGTGTGTAAGTCTGGTGTGTTTGTGTTCACTGGACACTTGCATTGACTTTTTGAGGGAAGAAAACACTTTTTCTTCCCTCAAAATGTGTTAGATTTGAAGATGTTACACATGTATATATTATATTATATTATATTTACAGAACTATAACAGACTGTGTTTCTGTCGAGACGTACATTTAATTTTACTGATAATCTTTGTCGGGAAATACTTTAATTCTTTAATACTTGAATAGATAAATTCATGTTTTGTTTATAATCACAACTTTGGCCTCATTAAGTAAATATATAACAGTTTGAAGTGTGAAAACATAACTTGACTTCAAGTAGAATATGGTTCTTCTAGTTCATTCTTGTCCAGGTTTTATGGTTTTATCTCGTTCTTAATGTTGTTGCGCCCTCTAGAGGACGCCGCTGCTCACTACAGCACAGGTACGAACAAACTTCTCCTCACCGTCCGCAGACACGAACTGTCCCACCGCGCTGGACACGCCCCCGCTGCCCTCCACGAACTGGACCTCGGACACGATGATGTTGTCCTCCAGAACCGAGCCGCAGCCGGTGCACACGGCACTGCCGCGAGCCTGGTCCACGTCGATGTCGGACTCGCCGCAGGCCCGGCAGCGCCTGGAGGTGCTCATGGTCCCGGAACCTGAGGGGAGACCCAGGATGGTCGCGATGAGAACTCTGTTACCATGGTGACCAGAAACGTGTTTACGGCACAAATACAAACGATGTTGAACAAAAGACTCACGTTTTTCTTTTAAAGATCGTTATACGTATCCGAGTGCATACGCGAAGTTCGGCTCCGAGAGGTCCACCAGAACCTCGGTTCCGTGGGTCCAGCTGTGCAAAAGTCAGATCCGTAATATTGACGAAAAGAACTGGTAGAACCGGACCGGAAGATTTCTGGAGCGTAACGTGATCATTTTCGAGCAGGTTTTATTTCGCGCTCCTACGATCGATCCCCGGAAGGAGATTTAAATGGACTTTAATCCGAATAGAAACAGAAGATTGTTTGGATCAGAACCAGAGTGTTTGGATCAGAACCAGCTCAGTGTTTCTCTGCTGTTTTCCTTCCGACTAATGGCGCGCTGGGTGACGCCATTATGCGAAGGGGTGTTTTTTTCCTCGAATTAACATCTGTGTTGTTTGTTTCTGATTTTTAATTCGTTTTCAATTATTTTTGTTTTTACAAATTAAAGTGTAGTAAAGTTGAATAGTAACGAGTTTTGCAGTTTTTAAGCAAATTTATTATCATGAACTCCCCCACGCTACTGACCAGGTGGTATCACCCAACTTATCTTGAGCTCTTTATCTATTCAGTTGCTACAGTTATTTATGAACTTTCGTGCGTTATTATTTTTATGTCAACAATCATATGTTTAAACAGTTTGTTATTTATTTTTGATGAATTAAAAAATAAAAATACTCTTAAATAACCGCTCGCTGTCCTAGCTTCCAGTTAGATCACGTGACAAAATGCATTTGGCGAATCAGTGGCTCATACGTCATTTCTGTGCCATCCAATCCAGGAAGCCCGCGGGTGGACACGTGACCGCGGCGGAAGCAGTCCAGCCGCTTGTTGATAAACTTCATGACAACAAGATGAAAGTCACGCACGTGGATGAAAGTTGACGTTAACATGTTGTAGTTTAGTTTAGTTTAGTAGTAACTTGTTTACTTGTCGTCACGATGGTGGATCCTGCGGCTCGCAGCGGGCGACAGGACCTCGAGCAGCTGGAGCTTCAGCCGCGGGTCCGAGCAGCAGTGAGTCGAGGTACCTTCAGGAGACACTTGGATTAGATGATTAGAATCAGTCTTTACAGTTGAAATGAGAGAGAAGGTGAAAGTACAAGTAACAGTTAAAATGAGGAAAAAACAAAACAACATCAGTCTTATAATCTGACTTTATAAACATTATATAAGTGTTATTTATAAAAATCAAATCTGGTGCAACATTAATAGGATTTAAATCCCTTTTTTGACTATACAGGATCAAGTAAGTGACAGTTTTTCAAAGCAACATTGGATTAAATCACCTTCAAATACAGTTTTTAATTATATCACTACATCAGGATTATCATAGAATACAAACAATATGTCACACAGTGTGTTACCAGTGTTGTACACAACAGGAAATGATGTCACTTTAAGTTTAAAAGTTCATTTTGGGACATAACACTAAAACTACAAAACGTCAATTTCTATCCACGGTTTATTTTGTGACCCTGAGCCTGAGCCGCCACTAAAAATAAACATAAACAAATGCATTTTTGGGAAAAGAAAAATAATCTAAATATCCAATATTTAATTTAAAAAGAATTTGATGACTTCATCAGATTCATCTGTGATTATTATTATTATTATTTTTTAAATAAATATACAGTTATGAAGAACATGTGTATATATATATATATATATATATATATATAATATATCATGTTTGTTTTTTATTTAACTTAAATTAATTTCAGGATCATTTTTACTTGAAAGTCTTGATTGGTCGTCTCTGTACTTTATCTACTTCATCAACGTAACGGTTGAACAAATCAAAATATAAATTAAAGTATAATAAAAATGTTGTACAAATTAATTATTTCACAAAGTTTTCTTACCTTTCCTCAAATCCACTTTGTAATCCTGTTACCAACAATAATCCTGTTTTTTCAAATCAAAGTTATTCAGATTCTATTGAAAGACGTTGAACGAAGGTTTTAATCCAGATTAAAACTAGGATCGTATGACATGATCCTAGTTTTAATCCAGATTAAAACTAGGATCGTATGACATGATCCTTCTTTTCCTTCTGAACGATCCTTTTATTTAAAATCTGATCCAAAAACCATAATCTGCTCAGATTATCTTTGAACTGCTTCAGATTCTCTTAACTTGTTCTTCAGCCAGGATCTCATCCCTCCGGGAGGTTCTTAGTTCTTCTTCTCTGGAGCTGCAGAGATCCACCAACTTGTCCCGCTCTGACGTCCAACACCTCCTCCTGGCTGCTGCGACCTCCTGCAGACGACGGACCCCGACCCCGGGTCAGATGATAGTCCTGGTCTAGTCTGAGATATAGTCCCAGTATTTGAACCTTTTCCTTATAACCTCAAAGATCTTCTTGTCTCCTCAGTCGACCGTCTAGAGACATGTAGCTGGTTCCGTTCTGACCTCAGGCTGAGTTTGGGGTGTCCTCTTCTGGACCAGCTGCTGCGAGGAGGTCTACCTGTGGGGGGCGTCACCGAGCTGGCGGGGGAGAGCAGCGCGGGGAAGACACAACTGGCCCTGCAGCTGTGTCTGAGCGTCCAGTACCCCCCCAAACATGGAGGCATGAGTGCAGGTCAGTGGGGGGTCCAAAGTCAGTGGGGGGTCCAGGGTCATTGGGGGGTCCAGGTTCCTCCTCAGGGTCGTCATCTTCGTCTCCTTGTGGTCCAGGAGCTGTTTTCATCTCCACCGAAGACTCTTTTCCCAGCAAACGTCTCCAGCAGTTGATCCGAGGTCAACGACTCCTGCGTCCAGATGTTCCAGAACAACTGGTCAAAGGTCTTCGCTTCAGCGACAACATCTACGTGGAGCACGCGGCCGACCTGGTGAGAGTCCAGGGCTGAAGACAGTGTTGTTTGGATTCGTTAGTTCATGATTTAGTTCTCAGAAATATTGCTGCAAAAAATATTATCGTATTTTTTAATTAGAGAAAATCATTGACCCAAACGTTTTTTGAAACAAAACATTTTTTTTAATTTAAGACCATTTAAAAAGAAAAATATATATATAAGCAACTGTTTTTTTGGGGGATTTTCAACCTTTTTTTTATTAATTATATAACTATAGATGATCTTGATATAAATGTTTTTTTGTTGTTAAAAAGGTTTTTTATTGTAGCAACTAGAGCTCAACGAATATTGAAAATATCTAATTGCGATTATTTTCCTAAATATTGCGATTATTTTCCTAAATATTGCGATTCTTTTCCTAAATATTGCGATTATTTTTCAACGTCGTCTTTTCATGCATTTTGTCTCTAATACAACAAATAATTAACTTTGCAGTAAAAACGTATTTGTAATTGTTGAGATAAAGTTATACATGGAAAAGATTAAATTGATTTATTTTAAAAACAGTCGTAAACAAACATAATATATAACTTGAAGTAAATATTTACTGCAAATACTTTTTAAAAAAACGCTAAATATTTTTTCGTGTAAGAAAAAGTTTTTTGTTTTTAGTTGTTAGTGTTTTTTTTTTTAAATCAAAGTAAAACATTTTTTTATTGAAACAATATTTTGTTGTTTCAATAAAATTGAATCTGAATTGAAACCATTTTTTTCATTGAATATATTTTTTTGTTCATTTATTCAAGAAACTTTTCTGTTTTTGTTTAAAACGTTTTTCTTTCAATTGAAGCAACTTTTAAAAAATATATATTATTTAATTCGAGCAACTTTTCTTTAGTTGATCATGTTTTGTTTTTCAAGAATCTTTTTGATTTGCTGCTAAAGAAACAAATCTCCTCCAAACACTCGCCATCACCGGGTGAACCCTGAGCTCCTTGTCGTCCCCCAGGGGGCGCTACACAAGTGCCTCACCCAGAGGGTCCCCGTCCTGCTGGCCCGCGGCCTCGTCCGCCTTCTGGTCGTGGACTCGGTGGCGTCGCTCTTCAGGTGCGAGTTTGAATCCGACGACTGGCTGAACAGAACCAGAGAACTGACGGGTCTGTCGGCGACACTGAGACACTTGAGTGACGGGTTCAAGGTCGTGGTGCTGTGTGTCAACCAGGTGACCCCCCCCCCCCCCACACACACACACACGCACACGCACACGCACACGCACACGCACACGCACGCATTGAACTTTCAGCCAATCATGTGACTCGCAGACGATCACATGACTAATCGATCCAGTAGCTCGGAGCTCTGTTGGTTTTGTCTGGCGACTCTATTATACCAACATATATAAATACATTATTATACATTATTATTATTAAATACAATTTTTCTTTTCTAAATTTAAGAATATTTAATTTGTAATTATTGTAATAAAAATTCCAAACTTTGTTTAAAAATAAAATCGATTCATTTTGACAATATTGTTTTTTTAAAATACTATTTTCCAAAAACAAAATAAAAATAATTGTATTCAATTAAATAATTCAATGCTTACATTAAAAAAAAAAATCAAGGATCAATAAAGTTATATCTTTATATTAGTATATACTTTTATATTCATAAACACCAAAGTGTTGAGAAGTATATTCTTTTACACTGAAATACAATATTTTCAAACACAAAATATGTCCCTTCTCCTCCCTTGCTGAGAGGCTGCTTGGCTGCCTCCCTCAACTCTCACTTCTTTTCAATGCAATGACATCACGATGAAAGTTGTACACATTGTGTTACCAACGTTGTGTTCCTGACATTGACTAACAACACACTTGTGACCTTTCTGTGTGTAGTTCGTATGTTCTCCCGTGTTGTGTGGGTTTACTCCGGACACTCCGGTTTCCTCCCACAGAAAAACATACAGAGGTTGATTGAGAACTTGGGGAAATTGTCCGTAGGTATGAGTGTGTGTGTGAATGGTTGTCTGTCGTTGTGTGTCATGAGACAGACTGGCTTCCTGTCCAGGGTGTCCCCTCCCTCTCCACCAGGGATAAAGCGGTAGAAAATGAATGAAGACTTCCTAGTGAAATTGTTATCACTACTCAGATGCTAATGCTAGCTAAGCTACACGCACGCCGTCTGAAGAAGTCGCACACGTGACCACACAGACCCACAACCTAAACCTCCAGTGTGTGTTTCAGGTGACGGACGTCTTCGGCTCGGACGACAGTCTGGGGTAAATAAGTTCATGGTGAGTTCTTGCACCTGCTGAAGCTGAAGACCTGGTCCGTCCCTCAGGCCTCTGCCGTCCACCGTGGCGCCGGCGCTGGGTCTGTCCTGGTCCAACATGGTCACCGTCCGCCTCATGATGCACCGTCTGAGGGAGCACGTCTGCCAGGAGGACGGCCAGCGCAGCGCCCTCCGCAGGCTGGAGGTGGTGTTTGCGCCTCACCTGGCGCGAGGAGGACGCCACGCCGCCGTCTGGATGGAGGGACTGCGAGGAGTCCAGGGACCAGAACCTGAACTCCGACAAAGTGCACTAGACAAGACGTGAAGAAGACTCACCGGCCGAGGACGGACAATGTTAAGGCTGGACTACTTTGACCCTCATGTGACTCAAAACAATTGTAAATAATATTATTTTTGTAAAGTAGAATAAATTAAAAAAAATTCAAATGTCATTAATTGCAGAATATTAATGTTAAAACGAACTAAATCATCAAAAACGTGCCATTAAACATGAATACCGCTCGGTATAATGGTGAAACAATATAGTTTAAGTATAAATTCAAGTTAAATAGATGCACAATGCGCTGTCCTGGGGAAGCCTCGCCTCTCTGGTCGTGGAGGAGGTCTTGCTACTGTTTTTAGGGAGAGTTTTTCTTGCAAAGTGATTCAGACACAGGAATTCACTTCTTTTGAGTCTCAGATGATCTTGGTTGGTTCTACAAGACCTTTCTATTGTGTGTCAATCTACCGTCCGCCTGGTCCTGCGGCGATGTTCTTGAAAGACTTTAGTGACTTCTTATCTTCCATTATTCAGATTGAATCTGTTCTTATTCTTGGAGACTTTAATCTTCATGTTGATGACGTCACATCTTGTTCTGCTAAAGAACTTTTAACTTTAACTGAAGCCTTTAATTTTGAGCAACATGTTTCTGAACCCACTCATCAAAAAGGCCACATTTTAGACTTAGTTTTTACTCTTGGCCTGAACATTTCTAATGTATCTGTACATGATGTCCATCTGAGTGATCATTCTCTTGTCTTGTTCAACCTGGACTTCATCCCTGAACCTAAGCCTTTGAAAGTTAGGTCTCAGAGGCGTGTCATCTCAGCCGATACTGCAGACAGTTTTTCTGCTATGTTTGACCGTCTTTCCTTTGATGACTGTCCAGATGTGGACAGTTTGATTCACTGTTTTACTGATCATTGTGTTGAAATACTGGATCAAGTGGCACCTGTTAAATCGAACTTGAAAATTCA